>NW_026013897.1:0-34933 GCF_020379485.1 Brassica napus | reverse complement strand
ACGCGGCCCTTTATAGTAATGATAATACGAACGGATTGGAGATCTAAATTGGTTACCTACTTAATAAGGATGGTAATGGACCAATAATCTATTTAATGCTACTGCATCAACATAAAAAAATATG
Source organism: Brassica napus (assembly GCF_020379485.1). Taxonomy (NCBI): domain Eukaryota; kingdom Viridiplantae; phylum Streptophyta; class Magnoliopsida; order Brassicales; family Brassicaceae; genus Brassica; species Brassica napus. Next base: position 34,809 of record NW_026013897.1, on the reverse strand, counting down.
ATCTAAAGTAAATATTTTTCTACTTTTTTCTTTGTCACAGATTTTCTATCATTATTTATTTTAGCAACAAAAAAGACAAGAAAAAATAAAGCTATCCAAAATAAAAAGAACTAATGGGTTGACAAAATATACACGACTTTTGTCGATGTTTCATTGCCAATATAGTTACCTTTTGTTAGGCCAACACGAATTTTAAGCAGGAGAGAGGGCGTACATGAGTTCTTTTGAGTGTTGACCCAATCTGACAATCAAAATACTATTCCTATAACAATTTTAATGGAGCCCGTCATCCCCACAAACTTTGAGAGGTATTTGTAATACAGTACATAAGTCTGATGAGTTTTGTGGTTAGTGGCAGATCAAACAATTAAGGTTTGAAATGTTACAAAAACAGATTATAAGAAACTCCTTTTAATATGTACTATGTATCTGTAATATAGTACATACGCATTATGATGTTAACCATTGAGAAACTTCTTTTATTATATGTAGGATAAATCTCATCCATATCCATCGAAACTTGATAATGTAATGCATATTTGTTTTAATAATAAAATTATGAAAATACTAAAAACAAGACAAATAAAGCTTAACAATTCTTAGAATATGCAAGAAAATGTAGAAAAGCACTGCTACGATATTTTGAACCAATAGAACATTAAAATAAAATGCATTTGCATGCAGATATTGGTATAACTTAATACATATTGAAATTTAATAATTTACATCATCATTGCTTGAATCTCTTCCAATGTCTTGCCTTTGGTTTCAGGAACAAGTTTTGCTATGAAGATAATGGCCAATACACAAACCCCACCATAGACATAAAATGCACCTGAAAACCAAAAATTGTCAATAATAGAAACAATAAAAACAATAATTTGTTCGAATGAAGAATAATATAATACCATGAGGGCTCCAGATCATGAGAAAGTTGAACGTTAAGGAAACAAACCACGAACTAAGCCAATTCACAACAGTGACAAGTCCTCCAGCAGTTCCTTTCAAATTTATTGGGAATATCTAGAAAAATAAGAGTAAGTTAGAAAACATCATGGCAATGACAATATGAACATACTTTATCGTTTTGATACTACCTCAGACATTATAACCCATGGGATTGCACCCATTCCAATCGAAAATGAACCGATATAGACCTGCAAATGGAATTCCTAGTTAACCGATCTGTAAACCGGACCAATCCAAAGCTTAACAACCAAAACCTGAGTTCATAGATGCTTACCAAGACACCGCTAACTGCTAGGGCCGGAATGATATCAAGTGCTAAACCATGGGCCTGGTTAATCAACGTCAAAAACAAAATAAAATCGGTTAATTAAACTATGCTCTAAGATTTTTTTTCTTCATTTTTGTTTGATATTGACCTTTAGAAGAAATGAATTTCCGATGAGCAAACATCCAATCAGCATCCCCACAGCTGAAGCCTACAATACTTTAATATGGTCAGACCGAATAATCCAAATCGGTATTCTTTGTTTTCTTGAAAATGGAAGCAAGAACCATACAAGAAGAAGTGGTCTTCTTCCAAGCCGATCAATTAGTAACGTTGCGCCTAGAGCTGTAAGAATGACTTGTTCGATCGAGTATAGAATGCTTCCAAGAGTTGGAGATGCTCCTGGTACACCCAAACCCGTACAAAACCGATGAGTGGTCTAGAAATTAAACCTGTTGGAAATCAAAACTAACTAGATCCGGTTCAAATTATAACCTGCTGATACAAAAATTTGCTGTGCATAGAAGATAACCCCATTTATTCCAACGAATTGTTGGAAAAACATTAAACCAACTCCAACCTGGTATAATACAGCTATAATTAAAAACCAAAGTGACCCGAGAAGCATGGTTATTTGAATTAGAGATTCTTACAATGACAAAACGTATGTTCTTTTTGTCAATAAGGTCTAGTAGTGTGGTTTTCGGAAGGTGCGCTATAGTCGCTAAGTACTCCTGTAAACCGAAATCCAAAAACCGGAGTTATAGAAAGTTTTATAAAATGCAATGTCACGTACCGGAACCGGTTTTGTAATCCAGTCTTTGGTTCAAAACGTACTTTGATTTCATCGGCTTCTCTTGCGATATTGGCGTTAGGACCCCTCAGTTTTTGCAACGCAATTTCGAAATCGCGGTGGCGGCCAACCATTTCCTTGAAACGCCAAAAGCATTTGAGAGGCTTGGGTAAGTTTTCAACCATAGATTCTAAAGCCTTAACCAAACCGAAATTGAATTTCAAACTTTAATAATACCAGCCATCTAGGTGATTCGGGAATGAACCAAGTCCCAAAAAATAGAATCACACACGGTACAACTCCTGAAATTAATTAACCAAACCAGTTTTATTATAACAAATGAAATATAATACCATCTTTGCTACTATTGCTAAAACCAATACCAAATGTTTTCAAATGTATTAGCTAGTGCACAAACAAATTTACCAGTTAGTGCAAGAGCTCTCCAGTTTATGACGGCACCTATGAGGAACATGGAAGCCAATCCGATTACTAAAAAGAGCTGCAGAAATATCATAAAAAAATATTTTAGTTAGAAAAACCATAATATGTTAAAGACTTTACAAAACAACCCTAATACAATTTTAACCACAGACTAGACCTAACACAAGCTGGAATACATGTCCTGTCTCTGACCAGAGGCGTGCCTACATTGTATTAAAAAAGGCATTCGCCTCAGGCCCCCGATTAATATGACTGTTTTTAGGGCCCCCAAATTTAAAATAATTTCTATTATAGTGGTTTAGACTTATTTAAAAAAAAACATTTATACGAAAATTAATTAACTTACTTTTTGAATTCATGTATTTTTTTCTATATGACATAATATAACATATTTACGTTATAAACGTATTATTTTACAGTATTAGACTTGTGTATTTGGTGAAAATAATATATCATATTAGAAAATTGTTTTTATTACGGTTGTAAATAAATTTATTTTTAAAATTTGCCTTAGGCCCCTAAAACTCTTCGCACGGCACTGTCTCTGACTCTATTGTAGTCACATACATTTGTCATTCGAATAAAATAAAATGCATCACCTGGTTAAGCGTAGCCAATGCTCCTCGTAGTTTTCTCGGACTAATTTCGGCGATGAAAACCGGAACCTAGAAAAAGACAAATGCAAATGTGAATATTAAGTTAAAATGTAATTTTTTCATCGTTTCATCGACAAATGGTTTTGTTTATAACAATTGGAAAATGTCATACCACATACGAAAGGGTACCGCAACCATAACCCGTGAGAAATCTACCGAAGTCCAAAGGTATGTCACCCTAGTTAATAATTGAACAAAATTTAAAATGACGATACTAAACGCCAATATTCTGTAAGTTTGTAAGAGAAAAAAATGAAGAATATTCAGCACACTGAATAACCTTGGAGAAATATATAATCATCCAGCCGATGGCAGAGATCACCGAAGACAACCTCATGGCCTGTCGCAAAATCCACATGCATGTGACCAAAAAAATATATGCATTTTGTTTTGTTGTTGAACAAAATATAGTAAAAATGTAAATATCATAAATGTTAATTTGATTCTTGTGTGCATATTGAGATGAAGAATACATTTACTATTATAACACAACATATAATTTTTGACTTTTTGTTAAGCTATGTTTTTGTACCCCTTTCCGACCGATGAAATCAGAGATCTTTCCCGATGTTATAGCGCCAAGAACTGCTCCCACATTCAATATAGATCCGAAAACTGAAAACTAAATTAAAAAGTGGATTAGTAAGAAAATCATCGTAAAACAAATCTAAATGTTGAATACTTCATATGATTTTAAACCTGGGAATATGATAAATTAAGTTCTTCCATTATCCCGAACTGGGTCGGAGCGGAATACCCCACCTATTAATAAAAAAGTGTGGAAATTTTCTCGTATGAATAACAAATTTTCATTTTTCTTTGTAATCTTAATTAAAAGAAACTTACGCAGGTTCCAAACTCGTAGGAACCACAAACGGCAATGAATGTGCTTAGACAAACCATCCACGACGCTCCTTCTTCTTCTGAGACGTCGGATCCATTCTCCGGAAGCAGCAACGGCTCAGATTTGTCTTTCACTTTCTCCATATCGTCTTCTCTTCTTGCCATTTTCTTCTTAGTTACCCTTTCAAGTCAACGAACAATACGTATCAATTTATTTGTAGAATATGTGAAAGAAACGTAGTTTTTCTTTGTAGGGATATATAACTCAACGGATGAGAGGAGAGCTTAGAAGCCACCGTAATTTTAGACCTTAAACTTTGTTTTGTTCTGAGTTTGATATATATAATTAACCCTATATATAGACATATATATCTGTATATATTGTGCCTTTGACCAAAAAAGAATAATATCTGTATATATTGAACATGAACAATAGCTGGCTGGCTTAGCTAAAACACAAAAGATGATCGATAATTTTGGACAAATTAGACAATTTGCATTAGTTTATTTTGTATACTATGAAAGTTTCAATGCAGTTCAAAATGTTACGTACTACTACTATAGATTATGAAAGTCCAATGCAGTTTTCTCAAAAAAAAAAAAAGTCCAATGCAGTCTCATATATAGATTGTGTTGAGGTTATCTTATCCAAAAAGAAGATTTTGTTGAGGTTATCCACAATTTAGTGTTGGTTGACTGAATTCTGAAGTACTTACTTACGATCATTCCGAGTTAGCTAGAAACTTTTAAAACTTATAACATTCATAATATAACAATTCATTTATTTTAAAAAATAATAATTACAAAATATTCTGTACACTCATGCACTGTATGACTGGGGTTGGTAACATGCATGGTTTGTAGTTTTCTGAAAACAAAAAGTAAAATAATCCATGCATGTTGTTGAGTATAACTAAATTAATTTATAAAAAACAACCGAACGATGCTCATTTACCATGAAAGAAAATGTAGCATACATTAATACAAATGTAGAATATGGTTAGAAACTTTAAAACAACACTAAAGATGATAGGCTTCAGTATGTAAAGTATTTACCAAAAACTTAATATTTTCGTAAGGGGTCGGTCAACACATAGATTTTGATTTTTTTTTTTAAAATATGACAATATTGTTTTAATGCATAATTGCATTATGTACTAATATACGATGATGGTCAAAAAGGTTTGGAACATTTTTTGTCTCTATTTATCTAGATAATAGCGATTTTATAATGGTTTTTTTTTTTTTTTGAACACCACTTTCATTAATACTTAAACATTCGGACTACACTTTGAAGAAGGAATAATCCTGGTTCTACCAACAGTACAAAGAGACAATACAACATAAACGATAGGAGTAGAGAAATCTCTATGATAAAATGACAGCGAATTCTGAGTAAAACCCGAATGCGTCACAGTAAGGTTCACAGCAAAGCCGGAAAGTTGAAACTTAGTCACATTATATCGTGACGTTGATAGACAATCCACACCTCGGAATATCGTCGAAACGAAATCCGTTGCATCTTCAGGCCCCATACGGACCGCTCCACAAGATAACAAAACGGTTAGAGATTTTGACAACTTCATCTGCTTTATAGCAGGAGAGATGACACTTCTCATGGAGAAGGTCTTAGATGATGATGGTATTGGTGAATCCACTGACAACCACAAAAGTAAAGATCACTTCTGAATCGAAGGATATGACATCGTGTTCACAATAGTTTGGATCAAAGGTTCGGTGAATCCATCGAGACTCATTGAAAAACTATTAAATATAACCAAAACCAAAAGACAGGTTCTGGGCTTGGTCCTCTCATTCAAATTAATATTTTGAAAGATAGAGAATGGGCTGACACCTTTTGAAAATTGTATGGGCCTGGCCCATATAAAGGAAATGGAAGGGCTGATGTCAGCATCACGCTCGTCGGATCTGAGCTCGAAAAGCAGCGTGCGTGCGGTGGGGTTAGGGCACACCTCGCCTCTGGGATGAAGGGCGGTGGCGCAAGATGGAGGAGAGGGGACCAGTAAGATCGGAAGGTTATGGATTGAGTAGCCACTCCGGAGAAATACGGAGTCCCGTTTGTAACGTGAAGGTGATGAACTGCTGCAGCTTGAGGTGTTCTTTATCTCTGAGCTTTGAGCTTTATCTGAGAGTAGCTCAGTTCCGAAGCACCCCATGGAGGTCCTCTCAGATCTGGAGCGCAGCTGAAAGTTGAACTCAGAGAAGGGAAAGAGTTGAATCGAGGTGCCATTTGCGCAAACGGAGCAAGTTGCAGATCTGTTGCAGAGAGAGAGCCATCCTTTGTGTGTGTCGAGGTGGGGAGAGGTGGTCTTTTTACCGAGTTTTCGGGAGTCCCCGGTGGAGAATGCAGGTCCGGTGGTCTTCAAAAGCCAAGCAGAGACCATGAAGGTCTTCTCCAGTTTTGATATCCCCAGATCCAGAACAAATGATTGAGTAAAGGCGAAACAAGAAGCAGAACGAGAGCTTTGACTTGGAGCAAGAGAAACCATGAAGAAGACGGAACGGATGCGACGCCGGCGAGCTCCCGCTCCACCGACGTCGAGAAACGAGGGTCTTGGTAAACGCGTCAGGGAGAGTATTTTTACATTTGTTAATTTATTAGCTTGAGTATAGAACAAGATTTTATAATGGTTATTTCCCTAATTTAGGGAGTATATGAAGTTTTACTAAATTAAATTATAAAACAATTGAACTATGCTCATTTACCATGAAAAAAAGTTTAGCATACATTAATACAAATGTAGAATATGGTTAAAATTTTAAAACAACACAAAAGATTATAGGCTTCAGTATATAAAACATGTACCAAAACATCAATATTTTCGTTGAGGATAACACATGAATTCTGAGATTTTTTTTTAAAAATACGACAATATTGTTTTAATGCATAGTTGCATTCTGCACTAATATATGATGATTTTCAAAGAGGTTTGGAGCCTTTGTTGTCTCCGTTTTCAAGAAAATAGTGATTTTATAGTGGTTATTCCTTCAATTTAGGGAGTATTATGAAGATTTAATAAATTAATTTATAAAAAATTATAACAATTCCCATATACCATGAAAAAGAACTTAAAATACATTAATACAAATGTAGAATGTGGTTAGAAATTTTAAAACAACACTAAAGATTATAAGCTTCAGAATATAAAACATTTACCAAAAACTCAATATTTTCGTACGGGGGTTAACACATGGATTCTGAAAAAATTTCAAAACATATGACAATATTGTTTTAATGCATAGTTGCATCCTTAACTAACATATAATGATGTTCAAAGAGGTATGGAGCCTTTGTTGTTCCTATTTTTCAAGATAATAGCGATTTTATAATGATCAGTCCACTAATTTACGGAGTATATGAAGTATTACTAAATTAATTTGTAAAAACAATTGAACGATGCTCATTTACCATGTAAGAGAGTTTATCTTACATTAATACAAACGTAGAATATAGTTAGAATTTTTAAAACAACACTAAAGATTATAGGCTTCAGTATATAAAGTATTTACCAAAAACTCAATATTTTCGTAGGGAGCACATAGAATTTGATTAAATTTCAAAAAATATGACAATATTTTTTTAATGCATAGTTGCATCATGTACTAATATATGATGATGGTCAAATAGTTTTGGAACATTTTTTGTCTCAATATCTCTAGATAATAGCGATTTTATAAAGGTTAGTCCATTAATTTAAGGAGTATATGAAGTTTTACTAAATTAAATTATAAAAATTTATAACGATTCCCATATATCATGAAAAATAGCTTAAAATACATTAATACAAATGTAGAATATGGTTAGAAATTTTAAAACAACAGTAAAGATTATAGGTTTCAGTATATAAAACATTTACCAAAAACTCAAAATTTTCATAGGGGTTAACACATGGATTTTGAATTTTTTTTTAAAAATATGAAAATATTGTTCTAATACATAGTTGCATCCTGAACTAACATATGCTGATGTTCAAATAGGTATGAAGCCTTAGTTGTGTCTATTTTTCAAGAGAATAGCGATTTTATAATGGTTAGTCCACTAATTTAGGGTGTATATAAAGTCTTACTATATTAATTTATAAAAACAATTGAACGATGTCTATTTATCATGAAAGAGAGTTTAATATACATTAATACAAATGTAAAATATGGTTAGAAATTTTAAAAAACACAGAAGATTATAGGCTTTAGTATATAACGTATTTACCAAAAACTCAATATTTTCGTAGGGGTTAACACATGGATTTTGAGAAAATTTCAAAAAATATGATAATATTGTTTTAATGCATAGTTGCATCCTGCACTAACATATGATGATGTTCAAAGAGGTATGGAGACTTTGTTGTCTCTATTTTTCAAGAAAATAGTGATTTTATAGTGGTTATTCCATCGATTCAGGAAGTATTATGAAGTTTAACTAAATTAATTGATAAATAAATTATAACAATTCTCATATAAAATGAAAAAGTGCTTAAAATACATTAATACAAATGTATAATGTGGTTAGATATTTTGAAACAACACTAAATATTATAGGCTTCAGTATATAAAGTATTTACAAAAACTCAATATTTTTGTAAGGTTAACACATGAATTTTGAAAAAATATTCAAAAAATATGACAATATTGTTTTAATGCATAGTTGCATCATGTACTAATATATGATGATGGTCAAATAGGTTTGGAATATTTTTTGTCTCAATTTCTCTAGATAATAGCGATTTTATAATGGTTAGTCCCTTAATTTAGGGAGTATATGAAGTTTTACTAAATTAAATTATAAAAAAGTATAACGATTTCCATATACCATGAAAAAGAGATTAAAATACATTAATACAAATCTAGAATGTGGTTAGAAATATTAAAATAACACTAAATATTATAGGTTTCAGTATATAAAACATTTACCAAAAACTCAAAATTTTCGTAGGGGTACACATGGATTTTGAATTTTTTTAAAAAATATGACAATATTGTTGTTAATGCATAGTTGCATCCTTCACTAACATATGATTATGTTCAAAGAGGTATGGAGCCTTTGTTGTTCCTATTTTTCAAGATAATAGCGATTTTATAATGGTTAGTCCACTAATTTACTGAGTATATGAAGTATTACTAAATTAATTTGTAAAAACAATTGAACGATGCTCATTTACCATGTAAGAGAGTTTAGCATAAATTAATACAAATTTAGAATATGGTTAGAATTTTTAAAACAACACTAACGATTATAGGTTCAGTATATAAAATATTTACCAAAAACTCAATATTTTTGAAGGGGTTAACACATGGATTTTGATAAAATTTCAAAAAATATGACAATATTGTTTTAATGCATAGTTGCATCATGTACTAATATATGATGATGGTCAAATAGGTTTGGAACATTTTTTTTCTCAATTTCTCTAGATAATAGCGATTTTATAATAGTTAGTCCATTAATTTAGGAAGTATATGAAATTTAAAAAAAATTAAATTATTAAAAATTATAAAGATTTCCATATACCATGAAAAAGAGCTTAAAATACATTAATACAAATGTAGAATGTGGTTAGAAATTTTAAAATAACACTAAAGATTATAGGTTTCAGTATATAAAACATTTACCAAAAACTCAAAATTTTCGTAGGGATACACATAGATTTTGAAAAAAATTAAAAAATATGAAAATATTGTGTTAATGCATAGTTGCATCCTTCACTAACATATGATGATGTTCAAAGAGGTATGGAGCCTTTGTTGTCCCTATTTTTCAAGATAATAGCGATTTTATAATGGTTAGTCCACTAATTTACGGAGTATATGAAGTATTACAAAATTAATTTGTAAAAACAATTGAACGATGCTCATTTACCATGTAGGAGAGTTTAGCATACATTAATACAAATGTAGAATATGGTTGGAATTTTAAAAAAACACTAAAGATTATAGGCTTCAGTATATAAAGTATTTACCAAAAACTCAATATTTCCGTAGGGGTTAACACATAGATTTTGATAAAATTTCAAAAAATATGAAAATATTGTTTTAATCAATAGTTGCATCCTGTATAATATATGATGATGGTCAAAGATGTTTGGAACATTTTTTATCTCAATTTCTCTAGATAATAGCGATTTTATAATAGTTAGTCCCTTAATTTAGGGAGTATATGAAGTTTTACTAAATTAAATTATAAAAAATATAACGATTTCTATATACCATGAAAAGAGCTTAAAATACATTAATATAAATGTAGAATGTGGTTAGAAATTTTAAAATAACACTAAAGATTATAGGTTTCAGTATATAAAACATTTACCAAAAACTCAAAATTTTCGTAGGGGTACACATGGATTTTTAAAAAATTTCAAAAAAGATGACAATATTGATTTAATGCATAGTTGCATCCTTCACTAACATATGATGATGTTCAAAGAGGTATGGAGCCTTTTTTGTCCCTGTTTTTCAAGATAATAATGATTTTATAATGGTTAGTCTACTAATTTGCAGAGTATATGAAGTTTTACTAAATTAATTTGTAAAAACAATTGAATGATGCTCCTTTACCATATAAGAGAGTTTAGCATACATTAATACAAATTTAGAATATGGTTAGAATTTTTAAAACAACACTAAAGATTATAGGCTTCATTATATAAGTATTTACCAAAAACTCAATATTTTCGTAGGGGTACACATGGATTTTGAAAAGAATTCAAAAAATATGAAAATATTGTATTAATGCATAGTTTCATCCTTCACTAACATATGATGATGTTCAAAGAGGTATGGAGCCTTTGTTGTCCCTATTTTTCAAGATAATAGCGATTTTATAATGGTTAGTCCACTAATTTACGGAGTATATGAAGTTTTACTAAATTAATTTGTAAAAACAATTGAACGATGCTCCTTTGCCATGTAAGATAGTTTAGCATAAATTAATACAAATTTAGAATATGGTTAGAATTTTTAAAACAGCACTGAAGATTATAGGCTTCAGTATATAAAATATTTACCAAAAACTCAATATTTTCGTAGGGGTTAACACATAGATTTTGATAAAATTTCAAAAATATGACAATATTGTTTTAATGCATAGTTGCATCCTATACTAATATATGATGATGGTCAAAGATGTTTGGAAAATTTTTTGTCTTAATTTCTCTAGATAATAGCGATTTTATAATGGTTAGTCCCTTAATTTAGAGAGTATATGAAGTTTTACTAAATTAAATTATAAAAAATTATAAAGATTTCTATATACCATGAAAAAGAGCTTAAAATACATTAATATAAATGTAGAATGTGGTTAGAAATTTTAAAACAACACTAAAGATTATAGGTTTCAGTATATAAAACATTTACCAAAAACTCAAATTTTCGTAGGGGTACACATGGATTTTGAAAAAATTTCAAAAATATGACAATATTGTTTTAATGCATAGTTGCATCCTTAACTAACATATAATGATGTTCAAAGAGGTATGGAGCCTTTGTTGTTCCTATTTTTCAAGATAATAGCGATTTTATAATGATCAGTCCACTAATTTACGGAGTATATGAAGTTTTACTAAATTAATTTGTAAAAACAATTGAACGATGCTCATTTACCATGTAAGAGAGTTTAGCATACATTAATACAAATGTAGAATACGGTTAAAAATTTTAAAACAACACTATAGATTATAGGCTTCAGTATATAAAGTATTTACCAAAAACTCAATATTTTCGTAGGGACATAGATTTTGATAAAATTTCAAAAAATATGACAATGTTGGTTTAATCATAGCTGCATCATGTACTAATATGTGATGATGGTCAAATAGGTTTGGAACATTTTTTGTCTCAATTTCTCTAGATAATAGCGATTTTATAATGGTTAGTCCCTTAATTTAGAGAGTATATTAAGTTTTACTAAATTAATTATAAAACATTATAACGATTCTCATATACCATGAAAAAGAGCTTAAAATACATTAATAAAAATATAGAATGTGGTTAGAAATTTTAAAACAACACTAAAGATTATAGGTTTCGGTATATAAAACATTTACCAAAAAGTCAATATTTTTGTAGGGTTAACACATGGATTCTCAAAAAATTTCAAAAATATGACAATATTGTTTTAATGCATAGTTGCAACCTTCACCAACATATAATGATGTTCAAAGAGGTATGGAGCCTTTGTTGTCCATATTTTTCAAGATAATAGCGATTTTATAATGGTTAGTCCACTAATTTATGGAGTATATGAAGTTTTACTAAATTAATTTGTATAAACAATTGAACGATGCTCCTTTGCCATGTAAGAGAGTTTAGCATAAATTAATACAAATTTAGAATATGGTTTAGAATTTTTAAAACAAAACTAAAGATTATAGGCTTCAGTATATAAAGTATTTACCAAAAACTCAATATTTGCGTAGGGGTTAACACATAGACTTTGATAAAATTTCAAAAAATATGACAATAGTGTTTTAATGCATAGTTGCATCCTATACTAATATATGATGATGGTCAAAGATGTTTGGAACATTTTTTGGCTCAATTTCTCTAGATAATAGCGATTTTATAATGGTTAGTCTTTTATTTTAGAGAGTATATGAAGTTTTACTAAATTAAATTATAAAAAATTATAACGATTTATATATACCATGAAAAAGAGCTTAAAATAAATTAATATAAATGTAGAATGTGGTTAGAAATTTTAAAAATAACACTAAAGATTATAGGTTTCAGTATATAAAACATTTACCAAAAACTCAAAATTTTCATTGGGGTACACATGGATTTTGAAAAGAATTTAAAAATATGAAAATATTGTTTTCATGTATAGTTGCATCCTTCACTAACATATCCTTCACTAACATATGATGATGTTCAAAGAGGTATGGAACCTTTGTTGTCCCTATTTTGCAAGATAATAGCGATTTTATAATGGTTTGTCCACTAATTTACGGAGTATATGAAGTTTTACTAAATTAATTTGTAAAAACAATTGAACAATTAATTTGTTTTAAAATTTCTAACCACATTCTACATTGGTATTAATATATTTTAAGCTCTTTTTCATGGTATATGGGAATCGTTATAATTTGTTTATCAATTAATTTAGTAAAACTTCATAATACTTCCTAAATCGATGAAATAACTATTTCTTGAATAACGGAGACAACAAAGGCTCCAAACCTCTTTGAACATCATCATATGTTAGTGCAGGATGCAACTATGCATTAAAACAATATTGTCATATTTTTTGAAATTTTCTCAAAATCCATGTGTTTACCCCTTCGAAAATATTGAGTTTTTGGTAAATACTTTATATACTGAAGCCAATAATCTTTAGTGTTGTTTTAAAATTTCTAACCATATTCTACATTTGAATTAATGTATTTTAAGCTCATTTTCATGGTATATGAGAATCGTTATAATTTGTTTATCAATTAATTTAGTAAAACTTCATAATACTCCCTAAATCAATGAAATAACTACTATAAAATAATTATTTCTCGAAAAACGGAGACAACAAAGGCTCCAAACCTTTTTTAACATCATCATATGTTGGTGCAGGATGCAACAATGCATTAAAACAATATTATCATATTTTTTATAATTTTCTCAAAATCCATGTGTTAACCCCTTCGAAAATAGTGAGTTTTTGGTAAATACTTTATATACTGAAGCCAATAATCTTTAGTGTTGGTTTAAAATTTCTAACCATTTTATACATTTGTATTAATGTATTTTAAGCTCATTTTCATGGTATATGAGAATCGTTATAATTTGTTTATCAATTAATTTAGTAAAACTTCATAATACTCCCTAAATCAATGAAATAACTACTATAAAATAATTATTTTCTCGAAAAACGGAGACAACAAAGGCTCCAAACCTCTTTGAACATCATCATATGTTGGTGCATGATGCAACTATGCATTAAAACAATATTGTCATATTTTTTAAAATTTTCTCAAAATCCATGTGTGAACCCCTTTGAAAATAGTGAGTTTTTGGTAAATACTTTATATACTGAAGCCAATAATCTTTAGTGTTGTTTTAAAATTTCTAACCATATTCTACATTTGTATTAATGTATTTTAAGCTCATTTTCATGGTATTTGAGAATCGTTATAATTTGTTTATCAATTAATTTAGTAAAACTTCATAATGCTCCCTAAATCAATGAAATAACTACTATAAAATAATTAATTTATTGAAAAACGGGACAACAATGGCTCCAAACCTCTTTGAACATCATCATATGTTGGTGCAGGATACAACTATGCATTAAAACAATATTTTCATATTTTTTGAAATTTTCCCAAAATCCATGTGTTAACCCCATGAAAAATATTGAGTTTTGGTAAATATTTTAATACATAAGCCTATAATCTTTAGTGTTGTTTTAAAATTTCTAACCACATTCTAAATTTGTATTAATGTATTTTAAGCTCATTTTCATGGTAGATGAGAATCGTAACAATTTGTTTATCAATTAATTTAGTAAAACTTTATAATACTCCCTAAATCAATGAAATAACTACTATAAAATAATTATTTTCTTGAAAAACGGAGACAACAAAGGCTCCAAACCACTTTGAACATCATCATATGTTGGTGCAGGATGCAACTATGCATTAAAACAATATTTTCATATTTTTTGAAATTTTCTCAAAATCCATGTGTTAGTCCCTTCCAAAATATTGAGTTTTTGGTAAATACTTTATATACTGAAGCCAATAATCTTTAGTGTTATTTTAAAATTTCTAACCACATTCTACATTTTTATTAATGTATTTTAAGCTCATTTCACGGTATATGAGAATCGTTATAATTTTTTATCAATTATTTAGTAAAACGTCATAATACTCCCTAAATCAATGAAATAACTACTATAAAATAATTATTTTCTTGAAAAACGGAGACAACAAAGGCTCCAAACCTCTTTGAACATCATCATATGTTGGTGCAGGATGCAACTATGCATTAAAACAATATTGTCATGTTTTTTGAAATTTTCTCAAAATCCATGTGTTAACCCCTTCGAAAATATTGAGTTTTTGGTAAATACTTTATATACTGAAGCCTATGATCTTTAGTGTTGTTTTAAAATTTCTAACCACATTCTACATTAGTATTAATGTATTTTAAGCTCATTTTCATGGTATATGAGAATCGTTATAATTTTTTATCAATTAATTTAGTAAAACGTCATAATACTCACTAAATCAATGAAATAACTAATATAAAATAATTATTTTCTCGAAAAACGGAGACAGCAAAGGCTCCAAACCCTTTTGAACATCATCATATGGTTGTGCAGGATGCAACTATGCATTAAAACAATATTGTCATATTTTTTGAAATTTTCTCAAAATCCATGTGTTAACCCCTTCGAAAATATTGAGTTTTTGGTAAATACTTTATATACTGAAGCCAATAATCTTTAGTGTTGTTTTAAAATTTCTAACCACATTCTACATTCGTATTAATGTATTTTAAGCTCATTTTCATGGTATATGAGAATCGTTATAATTTGTTTATCAATTAATTTAGTAAAACTTCATAAGACTCCCTAAATCAATGAAATAACTACTATAAAATAATTATTTTTTTGAAAAACGGAGACAATAAAAGCTCTAAACCTCTTTGAACATTATCAAATGTTAGTGCAAGATACAACTATGCATTAAAATAATATTTTCATATTTTTTGAAATTTTCTCAAAATCCATGTGTTAACCCCTTCGAAAATATTGAGTTTTTGGTAAATATTTATATATAGAAGCCTATAATCTTTAGTGTTATTTTAAAATTTCTAACTATATTCTACATTTGTATTAATGTATTTTAAGCTCATTTTCATGGTATATGAGAATCACTATAATTTTTTATCAATTAATTTAGTAAAATTTCATAATACTCCCTAAATCAATGAAATAACTAATATAAAATAATTATTTTCTTGAAAAACGGAGACAACAAAGGCTCCAAACCTCTTTGAACATCATCATATGTTGGTGCAGGATGCAACTATGCATTAAAACAATATTTTTATATTTTTTGAAATTTTCTCAAAATCCATGTGTTAGCCCCTTCGAAAATATTGAGTTTTTGGTAAATACTTTATATACTGAAGCCAATAATCTTTAGTGTTGTTTTAAAATTTCTAACCATATTCTACATTTTTATTAATGTATTTTAAGGTCATTTTCACGGTATATGAGAACCGTTATAATTTGTTTATCAATTAATTTAGTAAAACGTCATAATACTCCCTAAATCAATGAAATAACTACTATAAAATAATTATTTTCTTGAAAAACGGAGACAACAAAGGCTCCAAACCTCTTTGAACATCATCATATGTTAGTGCATGATACAACTATGCATTAAAACAACAATTTCATATTTTTTGAAATTTTCTCAAAATCCATGTGTTAACCCCATCGAAAATATTGAGTTTTTGGTAAATATTTATATACATAAGCCTATAATCTTTAGTGTTTTTTAAAATTTCTAACCACATTTACATTTGTATTAATGTATTTTAAGCTCATTTTCTTGGTATATGAGAATCGTTATAATTTGTTTATCAATTAATTTAGTAAAACTTCATAATACTCCCTAAATCAACGAAATAACTACTATAAAATAATTATTTTCTTGAAAAACGGAGACAACAAAGCTCCAAACCTCTTTGAACATCATCATATGTTAGTGCAGGATGCAACTATGCATTAAAACAATATTGTCATATTTTTTGAAATTTTCTCAAAATCCATGTGTTTACCCCTTCGAAAATATTGAGTTTTTGGTAAATACTTTATGTACTGAAGCCAATAATTTTTAGTGTTGTTTTAAAATTTCTAACCACATTCTACATTCGTATTAATGTCTTTAAAGCTCATTTTCATGGTATATGAGAATCGTTATAATTTGTTTATCAATTAATTTAGTAAAACTTCATAATACTCCCTAAATCAATGAAATAAGTACTATAAAATAATTATTTTCTTGAAAAACGGAGACAACAAAAGCTCCAAACCTCTTTGAACATCATCATATGTTGGTGCATGATGCAACTATGCATTAAAACAATATTGTCATATTTTTTGAAATTTTCTCAAAATCCATGTGTTAACGCCTTCGAAAATAGTGAGTTTTTGGTAAATACTTTATATACTTAAGCCAATAATCTTTAGTGTTGTTCTAAAATTTCTAACCATATTCTACATTTGTATTAATTTATTTTAAGCTCATTTTCATGGTATATGAGAATCGTTATAATTTGTTTATCAATTAATTTAATAAAACTTCATAATACTCCCTAAATCGATGGAATAACCACTATAAAATTATTATTTTCTTGATAAACGGAGACGACAAAGGCTCCAAACCTCTTTGAACATCATCATATGTTAGTACAGGATGCAACTATGCATTAAAACAATATTTTCGTATTTTTTGAAATTTTCTCAAAATCTATGTGCTAACCCCTACGAAAATATTGAGTTTTTGGTAAATACTTTATTTACTGAAGCCTATAATCTTTAGTGTTGTTTTCAAATTTCTAACCATATTCTAAATTTGTATTAATGTATGCTAAACTCTTTTTCATGGTAAATGAGCATCGTTCAATTGTTTTTATCAATTAGTTTAGTAAAACTTCATAATACTTTCTAAATCGATGGAATAACCACTATAAAATCACAATTTTATTGAAAACCGGAGACAACAAAGGCTCCAAACCTCTTTGAACATCATCATATGTTAGTGCAAGATACAACTATGCATTAAAACAACATTTTCATATTTTTTAAAATTTTCTCAAAATCCATGTGTTAACCTTTTCGAAAATATTGAGTTTTTAGTAAATATTTATATACAGAAGCCGATAATCTTTAGTGTTATTTTAAAATTTCTAACCACATTATACATTTGTATTAATGTATTTTAAGCTCATTTTCATGGTATATGAGAATCGTTATAATTTTTTATCAATTAATTTAGTAAAACGTCATAATACTCACTAAATCAATGAAATAACTAATATAAAATAATTATTTTCTCGAAAAACGGAGACAGCAAAGGCTCCAAACCTTTTGAACATCATCATATGGTTGTGCAGGATGCAACTATGCATTAAAACAATATTGTCATATTTTTTGAAATTTTCTCAAAATCCATGTGTTAACCCCTTCGAAAATATTGAGTTTTTGGTAAATACTTTATATACTGAAGCCTATGATCTTTAGTATTGTTTTAAAATTTCTAACCACATTCTAAATTAGTATTAATGTATTTTAAGCTCATTTTCATGGTATATGAGAATCGTTATAATTTGTTTATCAATTAATTTAGTAAAACTTCATAAGACTCCTTAAATCAATGAAATAACTACTATAAAATAATTATTTTTTTGAAAAACGGAGACAACAAAAGCTCTAAACCTCTTTGAACATCATCATATGTTATTGCAAGATACAACTATGCATTAAAACAAAATTTTCATATTTTTTGAAATTTTCTCAAAATCCATGTGTTAATCCCTTCGAAAATATTGAGTTTTTGGTAAATATTTTATATACAGAAGCCAATAATCTTTAGTGTTATTTTAAAATTTCTAACCACATTTTAAATTTGTATTAATGTATTTTAAGCTCATTTTCATGGTATATGAGAATCGTTATAATTTTTTATCAATTAATTTAGTAAAGTTCATAATATTTCCTAAATCAATGAAATAACTACTATAAAATAATTATTTTCTTGAAAAACGGAGACAACAAAGGCTCCAAACATCTTTGAACATCATCATCTGTTGGTGCAGGATGCAACTATTGATTAAAACAATATTGTCATATTTTTTGAAATTTTCTCAAAATCCATGTGTTAACAACCCCTACGAAAATATTGAGTTTTTGGTAACTAATTTATATATTGAAGCCTATAATCTTTAGTGTTGCTTTAAAATCTATAACCACATTCTACATTTGTATTAATGTATTTTAAGCTCTTTTTCATGGTATATGGGAATCAATAACTTTTTTATCAATTAATTTAATAAAACATCATAATATTCCCTAAATCGATGGACTAACCACTATAAAATTATTATTTTCTTGATAAACGGGGACGGCAAAGGCTCCAAACCTCTTTGAACATCATCATATGTTAGTGCAGGATGCAATTAGGTATTAAAACAATATTGTCATATTTTTTGAAATTTTCTCAAAATCTATGGGCTAACTACAAAAATATTGAGTTTGGGTAAATACTTTATATACTAAAGCCTATAATCTTTAGTGTTGTTTTAAAATTTCTACCATATTCTACATTTATATTAATGTATGCTAAACTCTTTTTCATGGTAAATGAGCATCGTTCAATGTTTTTTATCAATTAATTTAGTAAAACTTCATAATACTCCCTAAATCGATGGAATAACCACTATAAAATTATTATGTTCTTGATAAACGGAGACGACAAAGGCTCCAAACCTCTTTGAACATCATATGTTAGTACAGGATGCAACTATGCATTAAAACAATATTTTCGTATTTTTGAAATTTTCTCAAAATCTATGTGCTAAACCCCTACGAAAATATTGAGTTTTTGGTAAATACTTTATATACTGAAGCCTATAATCTTTAGTGTTGTTTTCAAATTTCTAACCATATTCTGAATTTGTATTAATGTATGCTAAACTCTTTTTCATGGTAAATGAGCATCGTTCAATTGTTTTTATCAATTAGTTTAGTAAAACTTCATAATACTTTCTAAATCGATGGAATAACAACTATAAAATCACAATTTTCTTGAAAACCGGAGACAACAAAGGTTCCAACCTCTTTGAACATCATCATATATTAGTGCAGGATCAAACTATGCATTAAAACAATATTTTTGTATTTTTTGAAATTTTCTCAAAATCTATGTTACCCCTACGAAAATATTGAGTTTTTGGTAAATACTTTATATACTAAATCCTATAATCTTTAGTGATGTTTTAAAATTTCTAACCATATTCTACATTTGTATTAATGTATGATAAACTCTTTTTCATGGTAAATGAGCATCGTTAAATTGTTTTTATAAATTAATTTAGTAAAACTTCTTAATACTCCCTAAATCGATGTAATAACAACTATAAAATCACTTTTCTCTTGAAAAACGGAGACAACAAAGGCTCCAAACCTCTTTGAACATCATCATATGTTAGTGCAGGATGCAACTAGGCATTACAAAAATATTGTCATTTTTTTGAAATTTTCTCAAAATCTATGGGCTAACCTCTACAAAAATATTGAGTTTTTGGTAAATACTTTATATACTGAAGCCTATAATCTTTAGTGTTGTTTTAAAATTTCTACCATTTTCTACATTTGTATTAATGTATGCTAAACTCTTTTTCATGGTAAATGAGCATCGTTCAATTGTTTTTATCAAATAATTTAATAAAATTTCATAATACTCCCTAAATCGATGGAATAACCACTATAAAATTATTATTTTCTTGATAAACGGAGACGACAAAGGCTCCAAACCTCTTTGAACATCATCATATATTAGTGCAGGATGCAACTAGGCATTAAAACAATATTGTCATATTTTTTGAAATTTTCTCAAAATCTATGGGCTAACCCCTACAAAAATATTGAGTTTTTGGTAAATACTTTATATACTGAAGCCTATAATCTTTAGTGTTGTTTTAAAATTTCTACCATATTCTACATTTGTATTAATGTATGCTAAACTCTTTTTCATGGTAAATGAGCATCGTTCAATTATTTTTATCAAATAATTTAATAAAACTTCATAATACTCCCTAAATCGATGGAATAACCACTATAAAATTATTATTTTCTTGATAAACGGAGCGACAAAGGCTCCAAACCTCTTTGAACATCATCATATATTAGTGCAGGATGCAACTAGGCATTAAAACAATATTGTCATATTTTTTGAAATTTTCTCAAAATCTATGGGCTAACCCCTACAAAAATATTGAGTTTTTGGTAAATACTTTATATACTGAAGCCTATAATCTTTAGTGTTGTTTTAAAATTTCTACCATATTCTACATTTGTATTAATGTATGCTAAACTTTTTCATGGTAAATGAGCATCGTTCAATTGTTTTTATCAAATAATTTAATAAAACTTCATAATACTCCCTAAATCGATGGAATAACCACTATAAAATTATTATTTTCTTGATAAACGGAGACGACAAAGGCTCCAAACCTCTTTGAACATCATCATATGTTAGTGCAGGATGCAACTAGGCATTAAAACAATATTGTCATATTTTTTGAAAATTTCTCAAAATCTATGGGCTAACCCCTACAAAAATATTGAGTTTTTGGTAAATACTTTATATACTGAAGCCTATAATCTTTAGTGTTGTTTTAAAATTTTTAACCATATTCTACATTTGTATTAATGTATGCTAAACTCTTTTTCATGGTAAATGAGCATCGTTCAATTGTTTTTATCAAATAATTTAGTAAAACTTCATAATACTCCCTAAATCGATGGAATAACCACTATAAAATTATTATTTTCTTGATAAACGGAGACGACAAAGGCTCCAAACCTCTTTGAACATCATCATATGTTAGTGCAGGATGCAACTAGGCATTAAAACAATATTGTCATATTTTTTGAAATTTTCTCAAAATCTATGGGCTACCCCTACAAAAATATTGAGTTTTTGGTAAATACTTTATATACTGAAGCCTATAATCTTTAGTGTTGTTTTAAAATTTCTACCATATTCTACATTTGTATTAATGTATGCTAAACTCTTTTTCATGGTAAATGAGCATCGTTCAATTGTTTTTATCAAATAATTTAATAAAACTTCATAATACTCCCTAAATCGATGGAATAACCACTATAAAATTATTATTTTCTTGATAAACGGAGAGACAAAGGCTCCAAACCTCTTTGAACATCACATCATATGTTAGTGCAGGATGCAACTAGGCATTAAAACAATATTGTCATATTTTTTGAAATTTCTCAAAATCTATGGGCCTACAAAAATATTGAGTTTTTGGTAAATACTTTATATACTGAAGCCTATAATCTTTAGTGTTGTTTTAAAATTTCTACCATATTCTACATTTGTATTAATGTATGCTAAACTCTTTTTCATGGTAAATGAGCATCGTTCAATTGTTTTTATCAAATAATTTAATAAAACTTCATAATACTCCCTAAATCGATGGAATAACCACTATAAAATTATTATTTTCTTGATAAACGGAGACGACAAAGGCTCCAAACCTCTTTGAACATCATCATATGTTAGTGCAGGATGCAACTAGGCATTAAAACAATATTGTCATATTTTTGAAATTTTCTCAAAATCTATGGGCTAACCCCTACAAAAATATTGAGTTTTTGGTAAATACTTTATATACTGAAGCCTATAATCTTTAGTGTTGTTTTAAAATTTCTACCATATTCTACATTTGTATTAATGTATGCTAAACTCTTTTTCATGGTAAATGAGCATCGTTCAATTGTTTTTATCAAATAATTTAATAAAACTTCATAATACTCCCTAAATCGATGGAATAACCACTATAAAATTATTATTTTCTTGATAAACGGAGACGACAAAGGCTCCAAACCTCTTTGAACATCATCATATGTTAGTGCAGGATGCAACTAGGCATTAAAACAATATTGTCATATTTTTGAAATTTTCTCAAAATCTATGGGCTAACCCCTACAAAATATTGAGTTTTTGGTAAATACTTTATATACTGAAGCCTATAATCTTTAGTGTTGTTTTAAAATTTCTACCATATTCTACATTTGTATTAATGTATGCTAAACTCTTTTTCATGGTAAATGAGCATCGTTCAATTGTTTTTATCAAATAATTTATAAAACTTCATAATACCCCTAAATCGATGGAATAACCACTATAAAATTATTATTTTCTTGATAAACGGAGACGACAAAGGCTCCAAACCTCTTTGAACATCATCATATGTTAGTGCAGGATGCAACTAGGCATTAAAACAATATTGTCATATTTTTTGAAATTTTCTCAAAATCTATGGGCTAACCCCTACAAAAATATTGAGTTTTTGGTAAATACTTTATATACTGAAGCCTATAATCTTTAGTGTTGTTTTAAAATTTCTACCATATTCTACATTTGTATTAATGTATGCTAAACTCTTTTTCATGGTAAATGAGCATCGTTCAATTGTTTTTATCAATTAATTTAGTAAAACTTCATAATACCCCTAAATCGATGGAATAACCACTATAAAATTATTATTTTCTTGATAAACGGAGACGACAAAGGCTCCAAACCTCTTTGAACATCATCATATGTTAGTGCAGGATGCAACTAGGCATTAAAACAATATTGTCATATTTTTGAAATTTTCTCAAAATCTATGGGCTAACCCCTACAAAAATATTGAGTTTTTGGTAAATACTTTATATACTGAAGCCTATAATCTTTAGTGTTGTTTTAAAATTTCTACCATATTCTACATTTGTATTAATGTATGCTAAACTCTTTTTCATGGTAAATGAGCATCGTTCAATTGTTTTTATCAATTAATTTAGTAAAACTTCATAATACTCCCTAAATCGATGGAATAACCACTATAAATTATTATTTTCTTGATAAACGGAGACGACAAAGGCTCCAAACCTCTTTGAACATCATCATATGTTAGTGCAGGATGCAACTAGGCATTAAAACAATATTGTCATATTTTTGAAATTTTCTCAAAATCTATGGGCTAACCCCTACAAAAATATTGAGTTTTTGGTAAATACTTTATATACTGAAGCCTATAATCTTTAGTGTTGTTTAAAATTTCTACCATATTCTACATTTGTATTAATGTATGCTAAACTCTTTTCATGGTAAATGAGCATCGTTCAATTGTTTTTATCAATTAATTTAGTAAAACTTCATAATACTCCCTAAATCGATGGAATAACCACTATAAAATTATTATTTTCTTGATAAACGGAGACGACAAAGGCTCCAAACCTCTTTGAACATCATCATATGTTAGTGCAGGATGCAACTAGGCATTAAAACAATATTGTCATAGTTTTTGAAATTTTCTCAAAATCTATGGGCTAACCCCTACAAAAATATTGAGTTTTTGGTAAATACTTTATATACTGAAGCCTATAATCTTTAGTGTTGTTTTAAAATTCTACCATATTCTACATTTGTATTAATGTATGCTAAACTCTTTTTCATGGTAAATGAGCATCGTTCAATTGTTTTTATCAATTAATTTAGTAAAACTTCATAATACCCCTAAATCGATGGAATAACCACTATAAAGTTATT
Organism: Brassica napus; assembly: GCF_020379485.1. Classification (NCBI taxonomy): domain Eukaryota; kingdom Viridiplantae; phylum Streptophyta; class Magnoliopsida; order Brassicales; family Brassicaceae; genus Brassica; species Brassica napus. The sequence goes on along the minus strand of NW_026013897.1, from coordinate 10,485 downwards.
AATTTCTTGATAAACGGAGACGACAAAGGCTCCAAACCTCTTTGAACATCATCATATGTTAGTGCAGGATGCAACTAGGCATTAAAACAATATTGTCATATTTTTTGAAATTTTCTCAAAATCTATGGGCTAACCCCTACAAAAATATTGAGTTTTTGGTAAATACTTTATATACTGAAGCCTATAATCTTTAGTGTTGTTTTAAAATTTCTACCATATTCTACATTTGTATTAATGTATGCTAAACTCTTTTTCATGGTAAATGAGCATCGTTCAATTGTTTTTATCAAATAATTTAGTAAAACTTCATAATACCCCTAAATCGATGGAATAACCACTATAAATTATTATTTTCTTGATAAACGGAGAGCAAAGGCTCCAAACCTCTTTGAACATCATCATATGTTAGTGCAGGATGCAACTAGGCATTAAAACAATATTGTCATATTTTTTGAAATTTTCTCAAAATCTATGGGCTAACCCCTACAAAAATATTGAGTTTTTGGTAAATACTTTATATACTGAAGCCTATAATCTTTAGTGTTGTTTTAAAATTTCTACCATATTCTACATTTGTATTAATGTATGCTAAACTCTTTTTCATGGTAAATGAGCATCGTTCAATTGTTTTTATCAATTAATTTAGTAAAACTTCATAATACCTCCTAAATCGATGGAATAACCGCTATAAAGTTATTATTTTCTTGATAAACGGAGACGACAAAGGCTCCAAACCTCTTTGAACATCATCATATGTTAGTGCAGGATGCAACTAGGCATTAAAACAATATTGTCATATTTTTTGAAATTTTCTCAAAATCTATGGGCTAACCCTACAAAAATATTGAGTTTTTGGTAAATACTTTATATACTTAAGCCTATAATCTTTAGTGTTGTTTTAAAATTTCTACCATATTCTACATTTGTATTAATGTATGCTAAATCTTTTTCATGGTAAATGAGCATCGTTCAATTGTTTTTATCAAATTAATTTAAAAAACTTCATAATACCTCCTAAATCGATGAATAACCACTATAAAATTATTATTTTCTTGATAAACGGAGACGACAAAGGCTCCAAACCTCTTTGAACATCATCATATGTTAGTGCAGGATGCAACTAGGCATTAAAACAATATTGTCATATTTTTGAAATTTTCTTAAAATCTATGGACCCTACAAAAATATTGAGTTTTTGGTAAATACTTTATATACTGAAGCCTATAATCTTTAGTGTTGTTTTAAAATTTCTACCATATTCTACATTTGTATTAATGTATGCTAAACTCTTTTTCATGGTAAATGAGCATCGTTCAATTGTTTTTATCAATTAATAGTAAAACTTCATAATACTCCTAAATCGATGGAATAACCACTATAAAATTATTATTTCTTGATAAACGGAGACGACAAAGGCTCCAAACCTCTTTGAACATCATCATATGTTAGTGCAGGATGCAACTAGGCATTAAAACAATATTGTCATATTTTTGAAATTTTTTCAAAAAATCTGGCAAAAATAAAAAAAAATTGAGTTTTTTAAAAATAATTTATATACAAAAATAATCTGAAAATTTTAATTTTTTTTTTTTATATTTTAAAAATTTTTTTTTTTTTTTTTTTTTTTTTTTTTTTTTTTTTTTTTTTTTTTTTTTTAAAAAAAAAAAAAATAAAAAAAAATAAATGGAAAAAAAAAAAAAAAAAAAATATTAAAAATTAAAAAAAAATGAAAAAAAAACAAAAAATCAATAAAAAAAAAAATATTATGCAAAAAGGCATTAAAACAAAAAAAATTTTTTTAAAAATTTTTAAAAAATCTCCAAAAAAAAAAAATTTGTTTTTTGGTAAATACAAAAAAAAATAATAATCTTTAGTGTGAAAAAAATACCATATTTTATATTTGAAAATTAAACAAAATTTTTTTAAAAAAAAAATTTAAAAAATAAATTTTTTAAAAAAAATAATAAAAAAAAAAATAAAATTTAAAAAAAAATTTGGAAAAACCACAAAAAAATTTAAAAAAAAAAAAAAAAAAAAAAAAAAAAAATTTTTTGAATTTAAAAATATTTAAAAAAGGATAAAAAATTTTTGAAATTTTTTCAAAATCTATAAAAAAAAATGGGCAAAAAAAAAATTTTTAAAATTTTTAAATTTTTTTTTTTATAATCAAATAAAAAAAAAAATTTATTTTTTTTTTTTTTTTTTATATTATATTCAAATTTTATTTTAAAAATGAAAATAAATTTTAATTTAAATTTGAAAAAAAATAAAAAAATCAAAATCAAAAAAAAAAAAAAAAAAAAAAAAAAATTAAAAAAAAATTATAAAAACAAAAAAAAAAAATAAACAAAAAAAAAAAATTTCCAAAACCAAAAAAAATAAAAAAAAAAAAAAAAAAAAAATATAAAAAAATTTGTGAATTTTTGTTGGGAAAAAAAATTGAATTTTTGAAAAAATATTGTGAAAAATAAATACAAAATTTTGAAAATAAACAAAAATTTTTTTTTTTTATTAATGTGAAAATCTTCAAAAAAATATTCAAAATTTTTTTTTAAAAAAATATAAATCGCAAATTTTAAATCAAAAAAAAAAAATATAAAAACCCTAAATCGATGAAAAAAAAAAATAAAAAAAAAAAAAAGAAAACAAAATTGAAAAACATCAAACATCATCAAAGATAAAAAAAAGGCATTAAAACAATTTCAATTTTTTGAAAAAAATCTATGGGCTAACCCCTACAAAAATATTGAGTTTTTGGTAAATAATTTATATACTGAAGCCTATAATCTTTAGTGTTGTTTTGAAATTTCTACCATATTCTACATTTGTATTAATGTATGCTAAACTCTTTTTCATGGTAAATGAGCATCGTTCAATTGTTTTTATCAATTAATTTAGTAAAACTTCATAATACCTCCTAAATCGATGGAATAACCACTATAAAATTATATTTTCTTGATAAACGGAGACGACAAAGGCTCCAAACTTTGAACATCATCATATGTTAGTGCAGGATGCAACTAGGCATTAAAACAATATGTCATATTTTTTGAAATTTTCTCAAAATCTATGGGCTAACCCCTACAAAATATTGAGTTTTTGGTAAATACTTTATATACTGAAGCCTATAATCTTTAGTGTTGTTTTAAAATTTCTACCATATTCTACATTTGTATTAATGTATGCTAAACTCTTTTTCATGGTAAATGAGCATCGTTCAATTGTTTTTATCAAATAATTTAGTAAAACTTCATAATACTCCCTAAATCGATGGAATAACCACTATAAAATTATTATTTTCTTGATAAACGGAGAGACAAAGGCTCCAAACCTCTTTGAACATCATCATATGTTAGTGCAGGATGCAACTAGGCATTAAAACAATATTGTCATATTTTTGAAATTTTCTCAAAATCTATGGGCTAACCCCTACAAAAATATTGAGTTTTTGGTAAATACTTTATATACTGAAGCCTATAATCTTTAGTGTTGTTTTAAAATTTCTACCATATTCTACATTTGTATTAATGTATGCTAAACTCTTTTTCATGGTAAATGAGCATCGTTCAATTGTTTTTATCAATTAATTTAGTAAAACTTCATAATACTCCCTAAATCGATGGAATAACCACTATAAAATTATTATTTTCTTGATAAACGGAGACGACAAAGGCTCCAAACCTCTTTGAACATCATCATATGTTAGTGCAGGATGCAACTAGGCATTAAAACAATATTGTCATATTTTTTGAAATTTTCTCAAAATCTATGGGCTAACCCCTACAAAAATATTGAGTTTTGGTAAATACTTTATATACTGAAGCCTATAATCTTTAGTGTTGTTTTAAAATTTCTACCATATTCTACATTTGTATTAATGTATGCTAAACTCTTTTTCATGGTAAATGAGCATCGTTCAATTGTTTTTATCAATTAATTTAGTAAAACTTCATAATACTCCCTAAATCGATGGAATAACCACTATAAAATTATTATTTTCTTGATAAACGGAGAGACACAAAGGCTCCAAACCTCTTTGAACATCATCATATGTTAGTGCAGGATGCAACTAGGCATTAAAACAATATTGTCATATTTTTGAAATTTTCTCAAAATCTATGGGCTAACCCCTACAAAAATATTGAGTTTTTGGTAAATACTTTATATACTGAAGCCTATAATCTTTAGTGTTGTTTTAAAATTTCTACCATATTCTACATTTGTATTAATGTATGCTAAACTCTTTTTCATGGTAAATGAGCATCGTTCAATTGTTTTTATCAATTAATTTAGTAAAACTTCATAATACCTCCTAAATCGATGGAATAACCACTATAAAATTATTATTTTCTTGATAAACGGAGACGACAAAGGCTCCAAACCTCTTTGAACATCATCATATGTTAGTGCAGGATGCAACTAGGCATTAAAACAATATTGTCATATTTTTTGAAATTTTCTCAAAATCTATGGGCTAACCCCTACAAAAATATTGAGTTTTTGGTAAATACTTTATATACTGAAGCCTATAATCTTTAGTGTTGTTTTAAAATTTCTACCATATTCTACATTTGTATTAATGTATGCTAAACTCTTTTTCATGGTAAATGAGCATCGTTCAATTGTTTTTATCAATTAATTTAGTAAAACTTCATAATACTCCCTAAATCGATGGAATAACCACTATAAAATTATTATTTTCTTGATAAACGGAGACGACAAAGGCTCCAAACCTCTTTGAACATCATCATATGTTAGTGCAGGATGCAACTAGGCATTAAAACAATATTGTCATATTTTTTGAAATTTTCTCAAAATCTATGGGCTAACCCCTACAAAAATATTGAGTTTTTGGTAAATACTTTATATACTGAAGCCTATAATCTTTAGTGTTGTTTTAAAATTTCTACCATATTCTACATTTGTATTAATGTATGCTAAACTCTTTTTCATGGTAAATGAGCATCGTTCAATTGTTTTTATCAATTAATTTAGTAAAACTTCATAATACCCCTAAATCGATGGAATAACCACTATAAAATTATTATTTTCTTGATAAACGGAGACGACAAAGGCTCCAAACCTCTTTGAACATCATCATATGTTAGTGCAGGATGCAACTAGGCATTAAAACAATATTGTCATATTTTTTGAAATTTTCTCAAAATCTATGGGCTAACCCCTACAAAAATATTGAGTTTTTGGTAAATACTTTATATACTGAAGCCTATAATCTTTAGTGTTGTTTTAAAATTTCTACCATATTCTACATTTGTATTAATGTATGCTAAACTCTTTTTCATGGTAAATGAGCATCGTTCAATTGTTTTTATCAATTAATTTAGTAAAACTTCATAATACTCCCTAAATCGATGGAATAACCACTATAAAATTATTATTTTCTTGATAAACGGAGACGACAAAGGCTCCAAACCTCTTTGAACATCATCATATGTTAGTGCAGGATGCAACTAGGCATTAAAACAATATTGTCATATTTTTGAAATTTTCTCAAAATCTATGGGCTAACCCCTACAAAAATATTGAGTTTTTGGTAAATACTTTATATACTGAAGCCTATAATCTTTAGTGTTGTTTTAAAATTTCTACCATATTCTACATTTGTATTAATGTATGCTAAACTCTTTTTCATGGTAAATGAGCATCGTTCAATTGTTTTTATCAATTAATTTAGTAAAACTTCATAATACTCCTAAATCGATGGAATAACCACTATAAAATTATTATTTTCTTGATAAACGGAGACGACAAAGGCTCCAAACCTCTTTGAACATCATCATATGTTAGTGCAGGATGCAACTAGGCATTAAAACAATATTGTCATATTTTTTGAAATTTTCTCAAAATCTATGGGCTAACCCCTACAAAAATATTGAGTTTTTGGTAAATACTTTATATACTGAAGCCTATAATCTTTAGTGTTGTTTTAAAATTTCTACCATATTCTACATTTGTATTAATGTATGCTAAACTCTTTTTCATGGTAAATGAGCATCGTTCAATTGTTTTTATCAATTAATTTAGTAAAACTTCATAATACTCCCTAAATCGATGGAATAACCACTATAAAATTATTATTTTCTTGATAAACGGAGACGACAAAGGCTCCAAACCTCTTTGAACATCATCATATGTTAGTGCAGGATGCAACTAGGCATTAAAACAATATTGTCATATTTTTGAAATTTTCTCAAAATCTATGGGCTAACCCCTACAAAAATATTGAGTTTTTGGTAAATACTTTATATACTGAAGCCTATAATCTTTAGTGTTGTTTTAAAATTTCTACCATATTCTACATTTGTATTAATGTATGCTAAACTCTTTTTCATGGTAAATGAGCATCGTTCAATTGTTTTTATCAATTAATTTAGTAAAACTTCATAATACTCCCTAAATCGATGGAATAACCACTATAAAATTATTATTTTCTTGATAAACGGAGACGACAAAGGCTCCAAACCTCTTTGAACATCATCATATGTTAGTGCAGGATGCAACTAGGCATTAAAACAATATTGTCATATTTTTGAAATTTTCTCAAAATCTATGGGCTAACCCCTACAAAAATATTGAGTTTTTGGTAAATACTTTATATACTGAAGCCTATAATCTTTAGTGTTGTTTTAAAATTTCTACCATATTCTACATTTGTATTAATGTATGCTAAACTCTTTTTCATGGTAAATGAGCATCGTTCAATTGTTTTTATCAATTAATTTAGTAAAACTTCATAATACTCCCTAAATCGATGGAATAACCACTATAAAATTATTATTTTCTTGATAAACGGAGACGACAAAGGCTCCAAACCTCTTTGAACATCATCATATGTTAGTGCAGGATGCAACTAGGCATTAAAACAATATTGTCATATTTTTGAAATTTTCTCAAAATCTATGGGCTAACCCCTACAAAAATATTGAGTTTTTGGTAAATACTTTATATACTGAAGCCTATAATCTTTAGTGTTGTTTTAAAATTTCTACCATATTCTACATTTGTATTAATGTATGCTAAACTCTTTTTCATGGTAAATGAGCATCGTTCAATTGTTTTTATCAATTAATTTAGTAAAACTTCATAATACTCCTAAATCGATGGAATAACCACTATAAAATTATTATTTTCTTGATAAACGGACACGACAAAGGCTCCAAACCTCTTTGAACATCATTATATGTTATTGCAGGATGCAACTAGGCATTAAAACAATATTGTCATTTTTTGAAATTTTCTCAAAATCTATGGGCTAACCCCTACAAAAATATTGAGTTTTTGGTAAATATTTTATATACTGAAGCCTATAATCTTTAATGTTGTTTTAAAATTTCTACCATATTCTACATTTGTATTAATGTATGCTAAACTCTTTTTCATGGTAAATGAGCATCGTTCAATTGTTTTTATCAATTAATTTAGTAAAACTTCATAATACCCCTAAATCGATGGAATAACCACTATAAAATTATTATTTTCTTGATAAACGGAGAGCACAAAGGCTCCAAACCTCTTTGAACATCATCATATGTTAGTGCAGGATGCAACTAGGCATTAAAACAATATTGTCATATTTTTGAAATTTTCTCAAAATCTATGGGCTAACCCCTACAAAAATATTGAGTTTTTGGTAAATACTTTATATACTGAAGCCTATAATCTTTAGTGTTGTTTTAAAATTTCTACCATATTCTACATTTGTATTAATGTATGCTAAACTCTTTTTCATGGTAAATGAGCATCGTTCAATTGTTTTATCAATTAATTTAGTAAAACTTCATAATACCCCTAAATCGATGGAATAACCACTATAAAATTATTATTTCTTGATAAACGGAGACGACAAAGGCTCCAAACCTCTTTGAACATCATCATATGTTAGTGCAGGATGCAACTAGGCATTAAAACAATATTGTCATATTTTTTGAAATTTTCTCAAAATCTATGGGCTAACCCCTACAAAAATATTGAGTTTTTGGTAAATACTTTATATACTGAAGCCTATAATCTTTAGTGTTGTTTTAAAATTTCTACCATATTCTACATTTGTATTAATGTATGCTAAACTCTTTTTCATGGTAAATGAGCATCGTTCAATTGTTTTTATCAATTAATTTAGTAAAACTTCATAATACTCCCTAAATCGATGGAATAACCACTATAAAATTATTATTTTCTTGATAAACGGAGACGACAAAGGCTCCAAACCTCTTTGAACATCATCATATGTTAGTGCAGGATGCAACTAGGCATTAAAACAATATTGTCATATTTTTTGAAATTTTCTCAAAATCTATGGGCTAACCCCTACAAAAATATTGAGTTTTTGGTAAATACTTTATATACTGAAGCCTATAATCTTTAGTGTTGTTTTAAAATTTCAACCATATTCTACATTTGTATTAATGTATGCTAAACTCTTTTTCATGGTAAATGAGCATCGTTCAATTGTTTTTATCAAATAATTTAGTAAAACTTCATAATACTCCCTAAATCGATGGAATAACCACTATAAAATTATTATTTTCTTGATAAACGGAGACGACAAAGGCTCCAAACCTCTTTGAACATCATCATATGTTAGTGCAGGATGCAACTAGGCATTAAAACAATATTGTCATATTTTTTGAAATTTTCTCAAAATCTATGGGCTAACCCCTACAAAAATATTGAGTTTTTGGTAAATACTTTATATACTGAAGCCTCTAATCTTTAGTGTTGTTTTAAAATTTCTACCATATTCTACATTTGTATTAATGTATGCTAAACTCTTTTTCATGGTAAATGAGCATCGTTCAATTGTTTTTATCAATTAATTTAGTAAAACTTCATAATACCTCCTAAATCGATGGAATAACCACTATAAAATTATTATTTCTTGATAAACGGAGACGACAAAGGCTCCAAACCTCTTTGAACATCATCATATGTTAGTGCAGGATGCAACTAGGCATTAAAACAATATTGTCATATTTTTGAAATTTTCTCAAAATCTATGGGCTAACCCCTACAAAAATATTGAGTTTTTGGTAAATACTTTATATACTGAAGCCTATAATCTTTAGTGTTGTTTTAAAATTTCTACCATATTCTACATTTGTATTAATATATGCTAAACTCTTTTTCATGGTAAATGAGCATCGTTCAATTGTTTTTATCAATTAATTTAGTAAAACTTCATAATACCCCTAAATCGATGGAATAACCACTATAAATTATTATTTTCTTGATAAACGGAGACGACAAAGGCTCCAAACCTCTTTGAACATCATCATATGTTAGTGCAGGATGCAACTAGGCATTAAAACAATATTGTCATATTTTTTGAAATTTTCTCAAAATCTATGGGCTAACCCCTACAAAAATATTGAGTTTTTGGTAAATACTTTATATACTGAAGCCTATAATCTTTAGTGTTGTTTTAAAATTTCTACCATATTCTACATTTGTATTAATGTATGCTAAACTCTTTTTCATGGTAAATGAGCATCGTTCAATTGTTTTATCAATTAATTTAGTAAAACTTCATAATACCCCCTAAATCGATGGATAACCAATATAAAATTATTATTTTCTTGATAAACGGAGAGCACAAAGGCTCCAAACCTCTTTGAACATCATCATATGTTAGTGCAGGATGCAACTAGGCATTAAAACAATATTGTCATATTTTTTGAAATTTTCTCAAAATCTATGGGCCCTACAAAAATATTGAGTTTTTGGTAAATACTTTATATACTGAAGCCTATAATCTTTAGTGTTGTTTTAAAATTTCTACCATATTCTACATTTGTATTAATGTATGCTAAACTCTTTTTCATGGTAAATGAGCATCGTTCAATTGTTTTTATCAATTAATTTAGTAAAACTTCATAATACCCCCTAAATCGATGGAATAACCAATATAAAATTATTATTTTCTTGATAAACGGGGAGCACAAAGGCTCCAAACCTCTTTGAACATCATCATATGTTAGTGCAGGATGCAACTAGGCATTAAAACAATATTGTCATATTTTTGAAATTTTCTCAAAATCTATGGGCTAACCCCTACAAAAATTGAGTTTTGGTAAATACTTTATATCTGAAGCCTATAATCTTTAGTGTTGTTTTAAAATTCTACCATATTCTACATTTGTATTAATGTATGCTAAACTCTTTTTCATGGTAAATGAGCATCGTTCAATTGTTTTTATCAATTAATTTAGTAAAACTTCATAATACCCCTAAATCGATGGAATAACCACTATAAAATTATTATTTTCTTGATAAACGGAGAGACAAAGGCTCCAACCTCTTTGAACATCATCATATGTTAGTGCAGGATGCAACTAGGCATTAAAACAATATTGTCATATTTTTGAAATTTTCTCAAAATCTATGGGCTAACCCCTACAAAAATATTGAGTTTTTGGTAAATACTTTATATACTGAAGCCTATAAATCTTAGTGTTGTTTAAAATT
>NW_026013896.1:0-18019 GCF_020379485.1 Brassica napus | reverse complement strand
TCCTACTACCACCTTCATCCTTTGTTGACAGATCACTCCCAAAACAACGAAACTGTGAGGTCAGAACTACCCCATCTACCTCCAGCCACCAATTTTTAGCAACGAACAGACACCCTTCTAGCAATGTTCAGGGGCCTTGTCTAGCAAAAATGCTAATGCTCTTAATACAAACCATGCAGCTACTCTGGGAGATTTTCCAGTCACTGGAAGTGTTTTATTAACGCCTCCACCCAAAGTTTCAAATGATATTCCACCATCTACTTCTGGAGGTTTGTCTTTTACTCCTTTCACAGGTGATTGTACAGGTTATTTTATTGGATATGAAATGGCTCAACGATCACGACATGGAAGAGAGTTGAAACCATCTCAGAAGGTCCAAGATATGCAATGGCACACAGTAAGAGGTCGCAAAAAAGCCGGGGCTGCGGAGGCAGAGGTCGTCACGGAGACCAAAACTAAAGTTATTTAGTGAGCTAATCCCTCTCTCAATTTCTTCAAATGCTCAGATTGTTTTGCTTTAATTCTCTAGCTTCATATGATTTTGTCAATCATCTTTCTTTCCAAGCTTTACTTTGATCTCTATGATGTCAAAACTCATAGCCTTGTAACTTTATTTTCAGCTTTGCAATTTAAATGTGAAAGCCTTTTTTTCAAAAAAAAAGAATAAGAATAAGTTATTTTTGGATAATCTGAATTGGATGCTACTATGGATTTGATGAAGGGGGAGACTTTTATCAAATGCAGGGAGCAGGAATGAGACGCTAAAAATGAGACAAATGGTAACTACGGTAGAGGTAGAATAAACGATTATTGGAATCAACTTTCTTTGCTGTCGGAATCAACCCTTCGCTTTTGTGAAATAGTCGACCACGAAGATTAGTTATGATTTTTGATAAACAAAAACAAAAACTGCTCTAACATAAAATCCTCTATATCAATAAATAGGGTATCCTATTAAAACCCCATTAAACTCAAATCTGATATAATAAACGAGTTCAATCATAAAAATCTTTGAAAACTTTACAAATTTAGGATCCATTTTAACATTCATGTTTGAGAATCTGAAATGGAAGATGTGTATATATGACTGAAGGCTACAAAATTGGTTCATGTCAAACTATAGTGTTTCTTAGTTGATAATACTATAAGTCTAGCCATGTATAAATTTTCCGATATAATGGCTTCCATATGTTGTGGAAGTAGGCACATGACTAAACTTCCTCAACTTGTGTGGGTGTAATATGATATTTTACAAGTACTTGCCCATCCATATGATGGGTTATAGTATTGATATTAGTCCCGAGGAAACGGTCTAATAATGAACTCAAATGTTGATTTTTTTTTGTCAGCTCAAATATTGATATGAAATTAATCATATACAAGTAGCGAAAATGTTGCACTGATCGTAAGGACAGAAAAAGGAAAGGTTTGGTATCCAAAGTTAGAATGTCTAGGGTATAAATGAAGTACAGTATGGAGGGTAAATTTTAAAAACATGAACATATTTATTTTACGTGGAGTGGTTGGAATGGGAGTAGAAGAAATAGGCACGCGTTGTCCCTAATCTCTCTCAACTAATCTAAAGACATTTTATGTTTTGTCTCATCCGATCCCACTTAATTATAATTACGTTACAACCATCTATCTAATTGGGTTTATCATCAAATCAGATCATTATCGATAAGTTCGCAGATACCGAAGCAGAAACACTAAAGAGTGAAACAATGTAAATCCAAATCCTAACGTCGTAGCATCTTCAGCTTTGGTGTATGCATGCCATTACGTTCCAATTACTTCCCGACAAAGATTTGCTCCCACCACTTTTGATGTGCCTTTCAGACTTTATATCCCCATGTCCACTTCTTTCTCTTCAACCCCCGCTCCATTTCTAGCTATACTGTCTCGCCTATTTTTTGTTAGAAACTGTTGCAATCAAGTTTACCAAATGAACCTAAGTTACCTAACTAATCAAAATCAAGAGACATACATAATAAGGAGAACGATAAATATATAAGTTTGTGTCACGGCTCTATACATTTGCGCTTTATGAGTATGTACATGCATGGACCTTAGATTATCATTTCGATCGAGAGAAAACGAGGAGATCGAGAGAGAATGTCTTCGAGTAAAATCGAGTGGTCTTTTTCACAATTATTTATCTATCAAAACACATTCTATTATATCCTGATATCATTATTCCCTCTCTTGAACTCCTTTTGTCTTTTTTTCAATGTATATGACCAGTTCTATATACTTTTTCCTCCTTGCCAAATCATAAGAAGTTAAAACATAAAAGTGGATCAACTAATTTATAGAAAACATTAACAACTTTTGACACTCTTCTTTAAAATGTGTTTCATTTTAAATTCTATGCCAATAATATAACTTTAAATTAAATTCCACCGAGAAGATTTGATGTAGAGACAAAGAAGTGGCTCCATTTCACCATCTCCCAAGCCACCAAAATCTCTCCTAAACCCTTTTGTCACTTCTTTTTTCTATTCACTTTTCGTTCCAATGAATAGTAAAATATCATTTGAGTTCTTGAGTATAGAAGATATAAATACGAGGTATCAACGGTTATGCATCTCCTTACATTACATTCGCGAGATTTATTTATGTATTTTAGCTTGACTATCCGCCATTAAAAAAATTATTATGTATACGATTTAAGTTTAAGCATTAACAATAAATATATATTCAAGATTCATTTCAAGCATTGACAATAATATATAAACAATCTAGATCCGTGGGAAATAATAAAGTTTTCATTACAAAAAGAGCCCTTAGGAGGAGGTAAGTGGGAAGCATGAAAAAAGGGGGGTTTATACAACTCAATAATCATCCAAACAAACCAATCCATGTGCTTCCCTTCAAACATTATTCTTGTCATTTTCCTCCCAACCATCTTCTACTTTGGCCAACTTTTTTGTTGCTTTAAAAAAAGAAATTCAAATATGCAAATATCCACTCACACATAATACATCTCTTTTTACAATCCTTAGAGCATGTGCATCAGTGAACCCCATGAAAGGGGTTCACAAAGTATTTTTTATTATTTTTCTTTACTGTTTGATTTTTGTTTTTTTTAAAAAAAAAAAAAAATTAATTAATCGGACCAATCGTGGGCCGCCACGTGTCGTGGGGCCCGCGCTACAGTGATGAACCAGGTTCACTGGGAAGAGCTTGGGAGAGACAGGTTCATTACTATTCATTATTATAATATTTTTTTTTTTTTTGGGAATCTGTGTGAACCCCCCATAAGTTCACTAATGGGGGTGCTCTTAGATTGTCCCTTTTGCCTTTTCCTCTTGTTCTCTTCCCACTTTACTCCTGATTCTCTTCCTTTTGGAATTTCATCGAACTACTCACAAACCCTATATACATTTTATTTATTTTGTAATATTCTCATGCAGATTAAATAATAAGAAATGTCGACCACTTTCATCCATATATAAATAGGCATGATGCACGTAACATGGCCCCAAACCCTATAGCAACACACCCTTCACGACTCATATCATTTCCATTATACTATTATTATACTTTGCACGTCATGAATTCAATGGTAAGAGACCGCAAAGAACAAATGGTAATCCAGTCTTCAATCGTCTTGCTTCAAGAAAGATTCAGACAACTTCAGAAAGCGCGAGAGTTAAGAGCTGAACGAGAGCTCCTTAACCCTAAACCTAACCACCAAGACAAAAATATCTCACAATATTACAGGGAACCGTGAGTTTTGTTTCTTCCAGTTTCTACCTCTAAACTCTCAAACAAGCTCGTCACAGCAGCTCCTCTCCCTCTCCTTGTGCCCTCACTCCACCTCTGATTTCATTGAAAAGCCTAGCTTTTATCATCACTGGCCAAAAAAGGACGAGAATAAGGTGGTTGGGATTGATAGATACGATGACGTTGACACGTCTCTGCGTCTCTAAACTCATAAAAATTGCTCCTCTCCATCTTTTGTTGTTTTTGTTTTGTTTCTAATTTAGAAATATGTATGTATAACCTTTTTGGTCGGTATTCTCCTTTACGGAGTCTTGTAGGTGGTGATGATATGTAATATGGAAGGTTCAAATGCGATCAAATATATTATTAACTATTTCGGAGCTACTGCTTATAATCTATTTATATTACGTTGGATACGTTGACAATGATCTACGTACTCATTGAGTTATTTGTTCTTGCTTTTGAATGGTTGCCAACTTAATTACCATCTTCCCTGAACTTTATCGACTTATACGCATTTTTGATGATGTTCTCTGTCTTTCTACTTTGTAAGGTACATGTACTTGAAATTAGATTCTTGTTGGCCTGCGCTTGCGCATGTTCAAACCCTGCTTGCTTCTCAAGAAAATTCAATGTTATATTTTTTGTAGAAATAGTGAAAATCTCATACGGGTCATGATAAAAAAAATGTCAATCGCAATCAAAACTTATTTGCATGTATTTGAGACAATACTCTTTAACTCTTTCATATGTCAGTAATAACGAGAGAGAGAGAGAGAGAATATATCAAAGTTAAAGTGCCATTCAATTATAGCTAGATTTTAAAAGAATATATTCAATCCAGTATTATATTTTTAGTAGCTGACCACCCGCAACTAAACTTGGTGTTATATATTGGGTCTTATATGTGGAAATCAAGTTTCACAAATTTTGAAGTTAGGTGCTATTATTGGTTCTAAGTGAACAGATGCGAAAACTGGTTTGCTTTGGTTCAGGCAATAAATCAAAGGCTTAACTGAGACTCGCTTGATGATCTCTAGTTTAGATATTGATTACAGTAGAAGAGAATCAAGTATTTGAGATTTGTTTAACGTTAGACATAGACTTGCAACAAAGTAGCTGATTGGTTATATATTATTGGCTCTTGAGCTAAACACTGCCATCCAATCTATAAGTAGGGCTTTTAGTTGGAATGCCTGGGGGTTTAAATGATGTCAAATTGGACATTTTTTGTCGACTACCAGATAGTTAAAAATTGTTTAATTTATGTTTAAGTTTAGAAAAACACCACGAAAATGAACATAGATAACATAGATACAAATCATTTCATAACGATCGATCGCTAGTCGTTTATCCAGACGAGTAGCATAAGGTGAAATGAATTAATTTCTAAACGTTATACACTAGTGATAGTTTTTTGACTGAAGAGCAGTGGCTTCCTTTAATGGGCCCATCCGGCCCAACAAGGAAATTTCTGGGTCCGAGAGAGCCTCTAGACAAAACAGAGTCTCCGCCCTGCTTTTGTTGCGGATTGAGAGAGAGAGATCCGAATCTGATCAGAGAATTGTAGATTGATCGAAGAAGATGAACACTGACATCACTGCCTTGGAGAAGCCCCAGTACCCCGTCGTTGATCGGAATCCTCCATTCACAAAAGTCGTCGGAAACTTCAGCGTCCTCGATTACCTCCGTTTCTCCACCATCACCGGCGTTTCCGTCACCGTCGGCTATCTATCAGGTCCCTTTCTCTCTCTATCTGTTGGAATGCGTGTGAATATACTCATCGATTTGGCGATGTGTAGGGATTAAGCCTGGGATCAAGGGACCGTCAATGGTGACTGGAGGGCTGATCGGACTCATGGGTGGGTTCATGTATGCGTATCAGAACTCGGCGGGGAGGCTCATGGGTTTCTTCCCCAACGAAGGCGAGGTCGCTAGCTACCAGAAGCGTGGTGGGTTCTCCAAATGAGTCTAGGGTTTTTGCTGGATCTGGGTTCGATTTCGAAAAGAAGTCTCTTTTTTTTTTTAATTTGCTACTCCTTTTGTTTGAGGATAATGTTTGCCTCTGTTTGTTACAACTTATGATGATGCTGACCAATAAAGATTCGAGCTTGCTAAACGGTTTGAGAAAGTGAATTTCTGTTGAGAAAATATTCATGTGGTTATGATGTTTTGGAACATCTTTATTCAGAGGAGTATCCTTTTGGTATCTTCTTTGTAGTGTAGTTTGTGTGCAAATATTGGTTTCAAGAGATATGTGTATCAGTGTCAACGTTCCAGATGAACTTGGAGCAGCTGCTTTTTTGAGTCTTTTGATAGACGCTGCCTCATGTTCCTATCCTGGTAAAAGGGAGTTTTTTTTTTCTGTATTGAGGATGAAAGAAGCCTATGAAGTATTTTGTAGCTGCAACTTCTAGCAGTTCACGTTCCCAGTCCTGCATGGAGGAGCGTGCTTCATTCGAAAATGGAGGGGGCATGATTCGTAAAAGTACAAGTGATCCCAAACGATGTCACAATATATCACTGGAACAGTGATACCAAATATGTACCTCTAATTTTTAAATATTTTTGTTCAGCTCTCTTTTGTTTTCTCATATCATTTTCTCTCTATATTACTCGTTTTCTTTACTGAATATTTACATCAAAAACGTGACTATGATTATTTAGTTTTTCTATTTGATGTTTCAACCAACAGGTCCAAAAATTATGAGTGAGGTATAAACTGATTTGATCCTTAACCAAAATTTTTATTTAGCAACTTATTTAAGAGTAACATATTATCAATAAATAACTTACAGCTGAAGCAAAAAGCCAAAAGAAAAATACAGCTGAAGCACTAGCATATTAGTGACGAGAAAGCAGAACAACTACAACAAGAGCGACAATATCAACAAGAGAAAATTAAAACTGTTTGTCTAAAGAAAAAGCGTGAAAGACTGGTTCATAATTAATTGATGAACTATCCTCTGCATCAAATACGTTTTCAATCAAATTACAAATCACGCACATGACACATGTCTACATATCTCATATTTTATACATACCAATTCGATGATGCATGCATTAACAAAATCATATTCTCGGACCAAATTCTTATCAGTATGCAGCAAGCTTAGTCCAGTCAGCGATATATTTAAGTAACTCCCTAAAGTTAGCTCAGTATATTATCTTCTTTAACCTAAAGATCCCTAATCGGATATATTGTTATTACTCCTTAGACGATATACCGAATACTCTTTTGGAGATACGTACGGTTTCTTACACTATGTGATTAAGGAAAACCACAACCATTAAACATTCCCCTTTTCTTGTGAATCGTTTATGTACCTAAAGTTAGTCCTTACTTATTGGATATTAGACCACTTGTTTAACCATCAAGTTGTCACTATTATTTTTGATTTTTATTACTAAATTTAGTACTTAAATCTGATTATATTCTTTGTAAATACAATTTTGCGCATCCACCACATTTCACTTTTTGTTCAAAGTGTTAACTGAAACACTAGACATCTTTCTGAGTTTCTGGAGATTTTCTGTCTTTTGTTTTTGAATCAATATATACTTGGAAAATCATCAAGAGTGTTTTATCCCCGGGTAAATATCTTCCCTGCTTTGTGAGTCTGCCTGCTGTAATTTGGAAGCACTATCTTCTTGCATATAATATATTTGACAAAATTAGTTTTGTTTGTTCTAACTCACTTTCATTATATATCTTCTCAGTATGCGAGTCCGAAATTAATTGTACTGGAAACCATTTCATTAACAAAAATAATATTACTCTATATAGTCTTGTCTTATTTTAGTTCAGAGAAATTCTCTAAGAGGCTAAGATAGATTTTTTAAGTTTTTGTCACAAAAATAGTCTTTAATAAAGAAAATGACCAAACTGACACTAGAATGCATTTTTATCCTAGTATTAACTAATCAAATCTTAGGGTTTAGAGTTAAGGGGTGGGGTTTTGGGAATGAGGTTTCAAATTAAAAAAATAAAATTAAAAATTAAAAATTTCAAAATAAAAAGAGTTATTATGGTTATTTTCTTTCTTAAATGCTATTTTCCGACAAAAACTTATAAAAAGTTCATGTTCTGGTTATTTTGTATTTAATCTATAATTAACAATAAAATCAAATATCTCTTAGACCAATGGCAAGTGAGGCCCTTCCGAAGAGTGAGCAGTCTGCTCCAGAGAGTTTGGAAATAATCTAATCCCAACATAGAGTTATATCATAAACCTGATATTTTTGGATCCATTTTAACCGTATTAAAACAATAAATATGAATGTATAAATTCGATAAATATTTTAATTTTTTTATAAAATTTGTTTTCCTCTCATTTGTAGATTGCAAAAACTCGGCTGGCCAAATGTTTCTCCTCAGCCATCTTATTGTTATAAATATATTTTGAAGTCTGAATAGATAATGGAAGTAGAGGGAGCAGAATCGATGAAGAGTAGGAAGGAACAAGAAAGGGAAAGGAGGCGTCTCAAAGACAGAGAAAGAAGACGGTATCTGAGCGAAGATGAAAGGGAAAGGCATTTAGCACGGTGCCTGAAAAACTACCAACTCCGTAAGGCAGAGAGCAGAGATAAATCGCATCGACTGTCAGGTCCAAGCAATCACCGGAGGTAGCCAAGCAACACTAACCTCACCTCCTGATTCCGGAACCAGTAATACTGTCCCGTTGGCAGAGTCTGATCAAAGTAAGGATGCTCTCACAATCATCATCTAGTTAATTATGAGAATATATACAACCTATAGTAACTAAAATGTTTATCATTTATTTGTGTTTCAGGTGTGGAGATACCAATGGAGAAATTAGGTCAACTGATTGGGACAATACGGCTGAGCCGTGTGAAACATCTGGCGAGGACACTAAACAAGTCCACTACTATGAGTGTAGAGGCAAGTAACAATGAAACAACAGAAGAAAAAAGCATACGTGATTAAGCTAACTAGCTCATATTGTATATTGATATAAATGGAAGAGATCTATTATAATCCCTGTTCGAAAAACGCGGCCGGCCGCAGCTCGGCGTCGAAGGCACGCTTCGATTTTAGCCAAATCGTTGTAACTAATCGGAAACACAATTAACCGATTTATTCAACTAAATTTTGGACTTTGGTGACAAATTATTGGGCCATGGAAGAGGCCCAGTTGTCTGGAAATATTGGAGACTTTCTCCTTGTATTTATAGAAGACTCAAGACTCCTCTTAGAGTAAAATTAGTCGATGTGGGACAAGTGTAGTTGGTTTCTAAATTCTTTTTTTCTTGTCTCGCGCAATTAAAACATCAGAAAAGTTGAAACTCAGAAGAATCGAACCCTAGACCTCTTACCGCAAGACATGACTCCCGTACCACTGGCCTACGTTGTTCCTTTGTCTAATATTTACATGTACTAATATATATATACATATATTTATAATAAAAAAATAATAAAAACTAATCCCCGCGTATATCCCGATTAATCTCCGATTTTTCGGTAACTCGCTAGGTCCGGAGTCACCGCTTGACTAGCGCCTAGCGTAGTTTTGAACAGGGATTATAATTAGTTAAAGCTAAGATGTGGTAAGTGTGAAAATTGACAGGTACTGCAATGTCAAGTGGGTTACGTTTGAGTCAGGTGAAACAACTAGTGAGGTCAAAAGGGCAACTGAAAATGCAGCCTGCTGAGATGATTTGTATCAGTTCGCAAAGTACTACAGGAGCTACTACAGATGTGTGTCATGAAGATGAAGCAAAATGTGAGTTTGGGTTTTGTGATGTGCGTGGGCTTGCTGAGCTTGGAAAAGAAAAGATGATATGTGCTTGAAGACATATGGACGTTTTCCATAAAGGAAAAGGGAGTTTGCTTGAAGATGAAGTTTTCCATTAATGAAAATGAAAAGTTACCTTAAGTGTATTTGGAAGACTTGAAGAGCAAGTTGAAGACGTGGAGAGCAAGTTCTGATCTGCTATATAAGGAGGGACGTGCCTTCTGAGAAAGCCAGACCTCAGAGAATAGAGAGAGAGAGAGATGTTTCCTTGGTGTGTTACTGGTTGGTGTCGAAGGACATTCTGAAGCATTGTCTGATGGAGTCCGATGTGGACTTATCTTGGTGGCGTTGGAGTTGGCACTTTGTGTGGTGGAGTTAGCCATTGTGTATAGCTTGTGTGGGTTTTGTGTGTGTTTCAGTGATCAAGCGTTTTGGTGTCACTGGTGTGTGTTGGGTGCTGACGTACTTGGTGAAGTACTTCCGTGGAGGTGGAAGATTGAAGCCTAGACTCAGGGGGAGTTGAGCAAAGGTGGTTTCATTGAAGAGATCTGTGAAGATTGCAGTTGTAGAAGACAGTGTGCTCCGGTGAGCCGGATGGGATCTATGCATGCGTGCTTTATTCCTAATCTTTGTAGATTGCTACTTAGAAAAGAGTGGTAAACACTAGTGTGTGTGTTGTATCATATAGCAATTGTAGGTTGCTCCTTGTTCTAAGTCAATGAAATCTGGACGAGGTCCCGGGGATGTAGGAAGTTAACAAATTTTGTGTGTTTTACTTTCTGCACTTGTTTTTCGTCGCCTCATCTGCACTAACAATTGGTATCAGAGCGGGTCACCTAAGGTACTGGTGAGATCATGGATGATGAGGACGAAACTTGTTCAGAAAGTAGGACAAAATTTGATTGAAGATCGTTGAAGATGGCGTGATGGGATTTCTTCCTAGGTTTGGAAGGTGATGATCTTCGAGTTGGTTTTTGACCATGATATGACTCATAAGGAGAGATTAAAGACGTGGTTTTCAAGTCGGTTATGATGAGTGCACATGCATAGTCAAAAAGGGGAGATTGAAGATGCAGCCTGCTGAGATGATCTGTATCAGTTCGCGAAGTACTACAGGAGGTACTACAAGCGTGTGTCATGAAGATGAAGCTAAATGTGAGTTTGGGTTTCGTGATGTGTGTGGGCTTGCTGAGCTTGAAAAGGAAAGATCATATGTGCTTGAAGACATATGGACGTTTTCCATAAAGCAAAAGGGAGTTTGCTTGAAGATAAAGTTTTCCATTAATGAAAATGGAAAGTTACCTTAAGTGTATTTGGAATACTTGAAGAGCAAGTTGAAGACGTGGAGAGCAAGTTCTGATCTGCTATATAAGGAGAGACGTGCCTTCTGAGAAAGCCATGCCTCAGAGAATAGAGAGAGAGATGTTTTCTTGGTGTGTTACTGCTTGGTGTCGAAGAACATTCTGAAGCATTGTCTGATGGAGTCCGATGTGGACTTAGTTTGGTGGCGTTGGATTTGGCGCTTTGTGTGGTGGAGTTAGCCATTGTGTATAGCCCGTGTGAGCTTTGTGTGTGCTTGAGTGATCAAGCGTTTTGGTGTCACTGGTGTGCATTGGGTGCTGACGTACTTGGTGAAGTACTTCCGTGGAAGTGGAAGTTTGAAGCCTAGACTCAGGGGGAGTTTAGCAAAGGTGGTTTCATTGAAGAGATCTGTGAAGATTGCAGCTGTAGAAGACAGTATGCTCCGGTGAGCCGGATGGGATCTATGCATGCGTGCTTTATTCCTAATATTTGTAGATTGCTACTTAAAAAGAGTGGTAAACACTAGTATGTGTGTTGTATCATATAGCAATTGTAGATTGCTCATTGTTCTAAGTCGATGAAATCTGGACGAGATCCCTGGGATGTAGGAAACAAACTCCGTTAATAAATTGTGTGTGTTTTACTTTCTGCACTTGTTTTTCGTCGCCTCATCTGCACTAACAGCAACAAGAGGGATTGTTGTCACAACATTATCAACACACAAGGTTAGTTAAAATCTTGCAAAGTGTTTATAAAGGTCGATAATTGGATATATTACAGATTATCTCATGTACTCCCTCTTTTTCATAATAGATGGTGTTTTAGAAGATTTTTGTTGTTTCAAAATAGATGATGTTTTGATACTTTTATGTTATTTTTAATTTTATTGAAAACTGTGTAACCAATTAGATGTTGTAGTCATTTTTGTAATTAGTTGAACTATTTTTAAATTATATTTTAAAAACTACTTTTTAGAAAAATAAAGTAAACTTTTTAATCTTTGTGCACTAAAGAATAACATCAAGTATTGTGAAACAAAGAGAGTATCATTTAGCTGTCTCCACAAACTTTACTCAATAATTTATACTAACTGCTTTTCTTCATGAAGTCCCAACAGAATTTCATCTTTACCAGAGTTCAGAGCTTGAATGGAAGTCTTAGTAAATTAATATTTGTAAAAGCGAATCCATTATTTTGTGAGAATTAGAAATTTAATATTTTTGCTTGTTCCCATACACAAGTGAAAGTACTTTTTAGCTTAGATCAAAACTGAGTTTTGCAATCAATTACTGAAAATGTAGAAGGAACTAACAAAGACATTGGTAGTACAAATGTTTTTTTATGGGTAGAGATTGAAAACCATCTTGATTTTTTAAACGTGTTTGCTTGTGAATTAATGTGATGAAATTTTAATTTTGAGATACACCTTCAAATACATTTGTTAAGTTAACATACATTTTCCATGACAATAACTCGTCGTCTTCAAATTCTATGTATCATCAAAGTTTCTTTTTCTGGATAGAGATGGATAAAATTTAAGACATAAAGTTTTATTGTATGTTCAGTTTGTAAATATATTTGCTTGGTATGAAAACTAGGTTGTATTGTATGCATAAATTCATAATATTTTTTATCCTTTAGTTTTGGTGATGTATATAAGAACACCTCCAGTGGACGTATCTCATTGAGTATCTAAACATTTTTAAAAAAGAGAAAAAGAAGAGAAATTGGAGAAAGAACACCATAAGTTCTCATAGAAAAACTTTTGAGAATCTCAGTAAAATCCCCTTTCCACTTCTCATTATCTTACTAGCTTATGTATTTAGTTAAGATTAAAATTTAATTATTTAAACAAAACTAATTAAAATATGAGAGAAGAGAGAGAAAACACACAGAGAGAGAAAGTAGATCTAATGGACGGGTCCGGCGTACGGCCGGCGCGTGAGCATCCGTGCCGTCGCCGGAGCCCTTCGCGCTCCCGCTGAAAGAGTTCCCCTGCCTTTCCAACGCGGTCTCCCTCTTTCGCTTGGTTGGAGCTCTGGTCCGGACCTTGTCCGTCGTCGACACCTCGAAGAGTGTTACGACATCATCGGTGGTGCTGCGGGTGGAGTAACGACGTGATTGGGTGGGGTTCGGTGTGAGGAAATAGGCTGTTTAGATTAGGGTTTGTTTCCGGGAGGTGGAGGCTTCTAGAGCTCCATTGCCGCCGGCCTTGTTTCCGGGAGGCGGAGGCTTCCTCAGCTCCGCTTTCGCCGGCTTTAGCTTCCGGGGGGTGAAGGTGTTCTTTGCCTTGCGTCGCCGGCTCTCGGGTTTACCTAGTTCCGTTTTAGGTTTTTTTTGGTTTGTGATGTCGGTGTTGTTCTGATGGAGGAGCTCTCGTCTGAAGACGATCGAGGCTCTCCGGTGGTATTTGGAGATGTTTGTGTGTAGCCTTCTTCTTGGTGGTGGTGATCAATGGTAGCGGAGGTGATCTCGCATGTGCGATCGATCTCTCCGATGATAGAATCTCTGGGTTGAAGGCGGTTGCAGTGACGATGATATGGAGCTGTCGAGCTCGGGTGTGTACCGGTGGATCGATCGATGGATGTTTCACCGGGGGTTTAGCGCGTTGCGGGGGTCTCGTTGTGGTTCGAGACGGTGGCTCACGGGAGCGGCGGTGACCCTGTCGTTAGTAGATTCTAGGGTTTCCGATGTGGGCTTGAGGCCTTGTTTTATGTTTCATGTTTGCCTTTTGGCTGGGCTTTGTAATTTTGGGCTTGGCCCTTCAATTTATAATATAACTCTTGATGGAAAAAAAAAAAACTAATTAAAATATAATATTATATTTTCAAGAACTCCTTTTTGAGAATTTTAACATTGGTGTTGCTCTTAGTGTTACTTCTGAATTTCTGTTCGACCATTTAAAAGTATATAGACGTTATTATGATATCTTAGTTGTTAATGAAAAAAATTAAAAACTTTGGAACCCATGTAATATAATGCTCGTTTGCTATCAGTAACAACAAGCTTTCATAGCTCAGTTGGTTAGAGCACCCGTTTAGTAAGCGGGAGGTCTTGAGTTCAACTCTCAATGAAAGCACACTACTTATTGTGTGATTCTCCTCTTTTGTGTGGGCCAATTTAAAATGGTCCCAATCTTTATTTAGGTTGGATAAAGTATTGACTAAATTATGGGCTTAAAATTTTCTAATCACGGGATTAGGGTTTTGCTCCGTATGTCATATAAATAGTGCTACGCATATAATCAGTTTTTCATACATTTTCCTCCCCTGTCTCCAATTCGTTTTTGTCTCTCGTTAATGTTTCCCTCATGTTTTGTCTCTTGTTATGAGACCTGACGGGTTACTTGATAAAGGGGCAATTTGAAAGCTTTGTTGTTGCAAAACCCTAAAGTAAACGTCAAAAAGAAAATAAAAACAGCAGTGGAAAAAAAAAAAAAGGCAGTGGAAGACGTAGAAGGAGCCTTTAAAGAGGCTTCTCCGTCTGAAGCAATCGCCGTTAAGGTCTCATATTCCATTGCCTTGTGGAGCGGCGTTGCTGCCTTTACCTTTTGGGACCGGCCATGACACCTACATTTCTTTCTCTGTTATTTAATTATGATAAACAACTATGTGGCAGTGATGAGCAATTTGAGATAGTCATGCACCACTCTGATTTAGATCTGTAAAAGGATCTTTGTCCTGAGAATTTCCCTACCATATTTTATACTGAGCCATCTATTATTGATGTTACATTAATATTGAACTTTGCCTAGTTTGCCATCTAAATAGCCGTTATAGGGTTCGTGAAATGACGACTCGGAAATATTGTATTGTACATGTGGATTTTCTAAAACTATTAAACCAAATTAACTGAGAAGGCAGTGACGACTCAGAAATATTCAAGCTCAACAGACCGGTGAAGATGCAAGTGGAGCTTGTAGATGTCAATGGTCTTCCGTGACTAACTAGGCGACGAAGTCACTGATGCTGGAGGCATTAGTCATTACTACATAAGGCATGCGGAGTGGTGGGTTACCATGTGGATGCAAGAGATGGTGAGATGGAGAAGGATAAATTGGAGGTTTATGTCTTGACGTAGTCGTTGAAGTAGTTGCTGAGGCAGTGTGTGTCAGAGAGTGAACCAGGAGGCATGCGGAGTGGTAGAGACCATGTGGACGCAAGAGGCTGAGCTGGCGTGAAATAAACTTGAGGAGCAAATTTATACCGTGGAGAAAAAGGCAAGAGATAAACTTGGGGAGCAAGTTTATGCCTTGAGGAATAAGTACAATTCAAGAAAAGGAAAGTGTACTTATTGATATGGAAGTTGTCCATATTCATGTTGTCTTGGAAACTAGGGTTTCAGGAACGTGGAGATCACTATAAAAGAGCTATGGAGTCGTCTGTATTCCATAAGACACTGGCTATTATTATAGAGGAAGGGTGAAAATCCCTTAGTGGTGTTCTTGGGTCGTGCTGAATCAGATGCTGAAGTACTGACGGGAAAGAGACATGTTTGGGTAGATTAGGAATATGTCAGTAACGTGTGTCAGGGTGTTAACACTGACGTGTAAAAGCTGATAAGCAAGTCTTGTAATAGATTGTTTAGGTGATTTCTAATAAAGCATAGTTGGTTGCTTGTATCTATTTTGTCTCTTGATTTATCTTCTGCATTACTTAATTGTGGTGTCATCTTTGCACTTACAACCGGAACTAGGCGTTTCTTCTTATTTAACTTGGAGATTCGTTTATGTGTCGATAATCCCGCTGAACTGAGCCTTTCCTTTCACCTTTTATAAAGTTACTTTTGACATTGGTATACGAACATGTTTTAGCATTATGTCTTATCGGGTTACAATTCTACATGTGTTTTTTTTAACACCAATTTTACATGTGTTCTTTGTTTGTTTGAACTTTTTATAGCAATTTTCTTCAAAATAGATTTATGTTTTGATTTCTTTTTTTTTGTTTATTCAGTGGTTTACAGATGTCAGTTGGTAAACATATTTTCTTTCTCACTTATTCTTGTATTAGAACAGTATCATCTTTGGACATTAAATCAGTGAAATATGCATTGTAAAGGCATTGTTTCCGATAATAATAATGGCAAAGTGATAATAGCATGAGCACATGGTGGCTTCTCTAAGTCAAACTTACGTGAAGAACATGATTTTTTCTATAAAATTTACAACATATAAAGATGCGATTTCTATCACTTATGATTGATGAATGTCGATGTATACGGTCATGCAAATGTAAGAGTTTAGTAGATTAGAAAGTAACCCACTGAAATACATAACCTGATTTTAAATATATACACCTCGACAACTTCTCTACACCACGAGTTAGAGAGGCTTTCATCAAGTCATCATCATGTTTTCTTGACGCAACCAGAATATCATCATTAATCGGATTGATCTGAAAGGCGAATAATTGGCAATCTTCTCGCATATGGCAAAGTTATTTTTATCGATTCAGTTATGTTACTTGTAGTGATGTTATATCTATCACCTCTAAAATAAGTTTATGCCCACTTATATACCATCAACACGATCCAATATGCATGAAAAGCTGGATTTAACTCTTTTGTCGTTTTGAAGGTTACTTGAAAGTTAGTTAACCTAAAAGATTTGGGAGGGGGGGGGAGTTTGACAAACCCAACCAAATCACGCCATGTGTACCGTAACAAGATGTTTTATATAAGTGGTACGTGCAAATTCTCATGCTTGCCAATGGATAGACCACTGCAATAGTTTTCCCTATTGACTTGTGCCTATCAGAAATTAATGTCAATCTTTTATCATCGGGTATCACACGGCTGAGTTGGCGGAAAAACCATGTCCATGATTCATCATTTTCTGTGTCAATCACAACAAATGAAATTAGAAGTATTTGAAAATTAACATCATGTGATGTTGCAATGAGAAACATTTCTTTGTATTTTCCTTGCGAGAAAACACCATCTACCACCACAACTTTCTCAAGCCAATAATGCTAGCGTTACAAACAAGGAATAAGTACTTAAATCTATATTCTGCATCAACTTCCAGTCCAGTTAAAGTTCCAGGATTTGTCATTCTAATCATGTATAGGTAAGTAGGTGATTCCTCGTATCCACTCTCTAAAGAACCCACTACGATATCTCTAGCAATTAAGTGTATGATGAGCTTTCTAGTAATCCATCGGCGATATACGATAGACACCAACCCATTTAAAAGGAAGTAAGGTCAGAAAATACAGTAAATCCGTTGCAAAAATGTAGTCAATTAACCTTTATTATGAAGCTCATGTTCATAGCACTAGCAACATGACGTGGCAAAATAGTTGGATCAACCCCACCAATATAGTCTTTGTACAGGAGTCCAAGAATTTCAGAAGTAGCATGTCAAAAACGAGATGAACGTTCTATTACATAGCAGGAATGTTTGTGGCTCTAAGCTTCCACGTACATCCTTTTATCCAACATTTTACAAAAAGTTTATGCGTAGATTTTTCCACATCAAAATAGAAATGTTGGACAACTGAAAAAATCTTTGGACGTGTTTCCAATGCATCTTTTGAATCAAAACTTTGTCCCACGTCAAATTTGAAGGAGCCAAGTCAAACTTATTCTGTGGAGAATATCTTTCTTGTGTCTTTATGATACAGGCTGGAAATCAGGATTGGCAAGATGGATGATGGAAGCTTGATGGATCGGCCAAATATATGATCGGATGGGCGATATGAATGAAATCCGAGATGTAAACTTGAAACAAATGCAAATGCAATGAGATGCGGTTTATACTAAGAACAAAACAAGATAAATAAACAAAGGATAGGATGATCGAAGTGGATTGAGATGGTGCTTTGCTTGCTGGATGTGTATCACTCTCAAGCTTGGCAATTGGGTGGGATGGACGAAATGGATTGATAGACACCACAAAGATCTATGGAAGGAATCTTTGATAAGTCTGGTTGCTCTGGAGCTGTTTCTCACAACACTCTAAAGACTTAGAACAATACTTATAAGAAAAACTAGAAAACTGAATATTTCATAATACTTTCAAAATGGGTGATTTTCATTGAAGCAAAGACTAGAACTTTATAGGTTCGACAAAGACAGACCCTAACAGTCATAAAATGATAAAAGGAAACAAAATAACTCGAACTTAAAGTCTCGGAAGCAAAGGCTTTGATGGCTCCATGGATATAGCCGTTATGCTTGAATTTCTTTCTTCCAAAAGAGAAACTTGTGAAGACTTGTGTCTTGATAGA
>NW_026013895.1:0-135398 GCF_020379485.1 Brassica napus | reverse complement strand
TGTTAGTGCAGGATGCAACTAGCATTAAAACAATATTGTATATTTTTTGAATTTTCTCAATCTAGGGCTAACCCCTACAATATTGAGTTTTTGGTAATACTTTATATACTGAGCCTATAATCTTTTATTGTTGTTTTAAATTTCTTACCATATTCTACACATTTGTATTAATGTATGCTAAACTCTTTTTCATGGTAAATGAGCATCGTTCAATTGTTTTTATCAATTAATTTGTAAAACTTCATAATACCCCCCCTAAATCGATGGAATAACCACTATAAAATTATTATTTTCTTGATAAACGGAGACACAAAGGCTCCAAACCTCTTTGAACATCATCATATGTTAGTGCAGGATGCAACTAGGCATTAAAACAATATTGTCATATTTTTTGAAATTTTCTCAAAATCTATGCTAACCCCTACAAAATATTGAGTTTTTGGTAAATACTTTATATACTGAAGCCTATAATCTTTAGTGTTGTTTTAAAATTTCTACCATATTCTACATTTGTATTAATGTATGCTAAACTCTTTTTCATGGTAAATGAGCATCGTTCAATTGTTTTTATCAATTAATTTATAAAACTTCATAATACCCCCTAAATCGATGGAATAACCACTATAAAATTATTTTTCTTGATAAACGGAGAGCACAAAGGCTCCAAACCTCTTTGAACATCATCATATGTTAGTGCAGGATGCAACTAGGCATTAAAACAATTTGTCATATTTTTTGAAATTTTCTCAAAATCTATGGGCTAACCCCTACAAAAATATTGAGTTTTTGGTAAATACTTTATACTGAAGCCTATAATCTTAGTGTTGTTTTAAAATTTCTACCATATTCTACATTTGTATTAATGTATGCTAAACTCTTTTTCATGGTAATGAGCATCGTTCAATTGTTTTTATCAATTAATTTAGTAACTTCATAATACCCCTAAATCGATGGAATAACCACTATAAAATTATTATTTTCTTGATAAACGGAGAGCACAAAGGCTCCAAACCTCTTTGAACATCATCATATGTTAGTGCAGGATGCAACTAGCATTAAAACAATATTGTCATATTTTTTGAATTTTCTCAAAATCTATGGGCTAACCCCTACAAAATATTGAGTTTTGGTAAATACTTTATATACTGAAGCCTATAATCTTTAGTGTTGTTTTAAAATTTCTACCATATTCTACATTTGTATTAATGTATGCTAACTCTTTTCATGGTAAATGAGCATCTTTCAATTGTTTTTATCAATTTTAATAAAACTTCATAATACTCCCCTAAATCGATGGAATAACCACTATAAATTATTATTTTCTTGATAAACGGAGAGCACAAGGCTCCAAACCTCTTTGAACATCATCATATGTTAGTGCAGGATGCAACTAGGCATTAAAACAATATTGTCATATTTTTTGAAATTTTCTCAAAATCTATGGGCTAACCCCTACAAAAATTGAGTTTTTGGTAAATACTTTATATACTGAAGCCTATAATCTTTAGTGTTGTTTTAAAATTTCTACCATATTCTACATTTGTATTAATGTATGCTAAACTCTTTTTCATGGTAAATGAGCATCGTTCAATTGTTTTTATCAATTAATTTAGTAAAACTTCATAATACCCCCTAAATCGATGGAATAACCACTATAATTATTATTTTCTTGATAAACGAGAGCACAAAGGCTCCAAACCTCTTTGAACATCATCATATGTTAGTGCAGGATGCAACTAGGCATTAAACAATATTGTCATATTTTTTGAAATTTTCTCAAAATCTATGGGCTAACCCCTACAAAATATTGAGTTTTTGGTAAATACTTTATATACTGAAGCCTATAATCTTTAGTGTTGTTTTAAATTTCTACATATTCTACATTTGTATTAATGTATGCTAACTATTTTTCATGGTAAATGAGCATCGTTCAATTGTTTTTATCAATTAATTTAGTAAAACTTCATAATACCCCCAAATCGATGGAATAACCACTATAAATTATTATTTCTTGATAAACGGAGAGCACACAAAGGCTCCAAACCTCTTTGAACATCATCATATGTTAGTGCAGGATGCAACTAGGCATTAAACAATATTGTCATATTTTTTGAAATTTTCTCAAAATCTATGGGCTAACCCCTACAAAAATATTGAGTTTTTGGTAAATACTTTATATAAAGCCTATAATCTTTAGTGTTGTTTTAAATTTCTACTATCATATTCTACATTTGTTAATGTATGCTAAACTCTTTTTCATGGTAAGAGCATCGTTCAATTGTTTTTATCAATTATTTTGTAAACTTCATAATACCTCCCTAAATCGATGGAATAACCACTATAAAATTATTATTTTCTTGATAAACGGAGAGCACAAAGGCTCCAAACCTCTTTGAACATCATCATATGTTAGTGCAGGATGCAACTAGGCATTAAAACAATATTGTCATATTTTTTGAAATTTTCTCAAATCTATGGGCTAACCCCTACAAAATATTGAGTTTTTGGTAAATACTTTATATACTGAAGCCTATAATCTTTAGTGTTGTTTTAAAATTTCTACCATATTCTACATTTGTATTAATGTATGCTAAACTCTTTTTCATGGTAAATGAGCATCGTTCATTTTTTTATCAAATAATTTAATAAAACTTCATAATACCCCCTAAATCGATGGAATAACCACTATAAATTATTATTTTCTTGATAAACGAGACACAAAGGCTCCAAACCTCTTTGAACATCATCATATGTTAGTGCAGGATGCAACTAGGCATTAAAAAATATTGTCATATTTTTTGAAATTTTCTCAAAATCTAGGGCTAACAACCCCTACAAAATATTGAGTTTTTGGTAAATACTTTATATACTGAATCCTATAATCTTTAGTGTTGTTTTAAAATTTCTACCATATTCTATATTTGTATTAATGTATGCTAAACTATTTTTCATGGTAAATGAGCATCGTTCAAATGATTTTATCAATTAATTTAGTAAAACTTCAAAATACCCCCTAAATCGATGGAATAACCACTATAAAATTATTATTTTATTGATAAACGGAGAGCACAAAGGCACCAAACCTCTTTGAACATCATCATATGTTAGTGCAGGATGCAACTAGGCATTAAAACAATATTGTCATATTTTTTGAAATTTTCTCAAAATCTATGGACTAACCCCTACAAAAACATTGAGTTTTTGGTAAATACTTTATATACTGAAGCCAATAATCTTTAGTGTTGTTTTAAAATTTCTACATATTCTATATTTGTATTAATGTATGCTAAACTATTTTTCATGGTAAATGAGCATCGTTCAATTGTTTTTATCAATTAATTTAGTAAAACTTCATAATACCCCCTAAATCGATGGAATAACCACTATAAAATTATTATTTTCTTGATAAACGGAGAGCACAAAGGCTCCAAACCTCTTTGAACATCATCATATGTTAGTGCAGGATGCAACTAGGCATTAAAACAATATTGTCATATTTTTTAAATTTCTCAAAATCTATGGGCTAACCCCTACAAAAATATTGAGTTTTTGGTAAATACTTTATATACTGAAGCCTATAATCTTTAGTGTTGTTTTAAAATTTCTACCATATTCTACATTTTATTAATGTATGCTAAACTCTTTTTCATGGTAAATGAGCATCGTTCAATTGTTTTTATAATTAATTTGTAAACTTCATAATACCCCCTAAATCGATGGAATAACCACTATAAATTATTATTTTCTTGATAAACGGAGAGCACAAAGGCTCCAAACCTCTTTGAACATCATCATATGTTAGTGCAGGATGCAACTAGGCATTAAAGCAATATTTTCATATTTTTTGAAATTTTCTCAAAATCTATGGGCTAACCCCTACAAAAATATTGAGTTTTGGTAAATACTTTATATACTGAAGCCTATAATCTTTAGTGTTGTTTTAAAATTTCTAGCATATTCTACATTTGTATTAATGTATGCTAAACTCTTTTTCATGGTAAATGAGCATCGTTCAATTGTTTTTATCAAATAATTTAATAAAACTTCATAATACTCCCTAAATCGATGGAATAACCACTATAAAATTATTATTTTCTTGATAAACGGAGACGACAAAGGCTCCAAACCTCTTTGAACATCATCATATGTTAGTGCAGGATGCAACTAGGCATTAAAATAATATTGTCATATTTTTTGAAATTTTCTCAAAATCTATGGGCTAACCCCTACAAAAATATTGAGTTTTTGGTAAATACTTTATATACTGAAGCCTATAATCTTTAGTGTTGTTTTAAAATTTCTACCATATTCTACATTTGTATTAATGTATGCTAAACTCTTTTTCATGGTAAATGAGCATCGTTCAATGTTTTTATCAATTAATTTAGTAAAACTTCATAATACCCCCTAAATCGATGGAATAACCACTATAAAATTATTATTTTCTTGATAAACGGAGAGCACAAAGGCTCCAAACCTCTTTGAACATCATCATATGTTAGTGCAGGATGCAACTAGGCATTAAAACAATATTGTCATATTTTTTGAAATTTTCTCAAAATCTATGGCTAACCCCTACAAAAATATTGAGTTTTTGGTAAATACTTTATATACTGAAGCCTATAATCTTTAGTGTTGTTTTAAAATTTCTACCATATTCTACATTTGTATTAATGTATGCTAAACTATTTTTCATGGTAAATGAGCATCGTTCAATTGTTTTTATCAATTAATTTAGTAAAACTTCATAATACCCCTAAATCGATGGAATAACCACTATAAAATTATTATTTTCTTGATAAACGAGAGCACAAAGGCTCCAAACCTCTTTGAACATCATCATATGTTAGTGCAGGATGTAACTAGGCATTAAAGCAATATTGTCATATTTTTTGAAATTTTCTCAAAATCTATGGGCTAACCCCCCTACAAAAATATTGAGTTTTTGGTAAATACTTTATATACTGAAGCCTATAATCTTTAGTGTTGTTTTAAAATTTCTACCATATTCTACATTTGTATTAATGTATGCTAAACTCTTTTTCATGGTAAATGAGCATCGTTCAATTGTTTTTATCAATTAATTTAGTAAAACTTCATAATACTCCCTAAATCGATGGAATAACCACTATAAAATTATTATTTTCTTGATAAACGGAGACGACAAAGGCTCCAAACCTCTTTGAACATCATCATATGTTAGTGCAGGATGCAACTAGGCATTAAAACAATATTGTCATATTTTTTGAAATTTTCTCAAAATCTATGGACTAACCCCTACAAAAATATTGAGTTTTTGGTAAATACTTTATATACTGAAGCCTATAATCTTTAGTGTTGTTTTAAAATTTCTACATATTCTATATTTGTATTAATGTATGCTAAACTCTTTTTCATGGTAAATGAGCATCGTTCAATTGTTTTTATCAATTAATTTAGTAAAACTTCATAAACCCCCTAAATCGATGGAATAACCACTATAAAATTATTATTTTCTTGATAAACGGAGAGCACAAAGGCTCCAAACCTCTTTGAACATCATCATATGTTAGTGCAGGATGCAACTAGGCATTAAAACAATATTGTCATATTTTTTGAAATTTTCTCAAAATCTATGGGCTAACCCCTACAAAAATATTGAGTTTTTGGTAAATACTTTATATACTGAAGCCTATAATCTTTAGTGTTGTTTTAAAATTTCTACCATATTCTACATTTGTATTAATGTATGCTAAACTATTTTTCATGGTAAATGAGCATCGTTCAATTGTTTTTATCAATTAATTTAATAAAACTTCATAATAATACCCCTAAATCGATGGAATAACCACTATAAAATTATTATTTTCTTGATAAACGAGACGACAAAGGCTCCAAACCTCTTTGAACATCATCATATGTTAGTGCAGGATGCAACTAGGCATTAAAGCAATATTGTCATATTTTTTGAAATTTTCTCAAAATCTATGGCTAACCCCTACAAAAATATTGAGTTTTTGGTAAATACTTTATATACTGAAGCCTATAATCTTTTGTTGTTTTAAAATTTCTACATATTCTACATTGTATTAATGTATGCTAAACTATTTTTCATGGTAAATGAGCATCGTTCAATTGTTTTTATCAATTAATTTAGTAAAACTTCATAATACCCCCTAAATCGATGGAATAACCACTATAAAATTATTATTTTCTTGATAAACGGAGAGCACAAAGGCTCCAAACCTCTTTGAACATCATCATATGTTAGTGCAGGATGCAACTAGGCATTAAAACAATATTGTCATATTTTTTGAAATTTTCTCAAAATCTATGGGCAACCCCTACAAAAATATTGAGTTTTTGGTAAATACTTTATATACTGAAGCCTATAATCTTTAGTGTTGTTTTAAAATTTCTACCATATTCTACATTTGTATTAATGTATGCTAAACTATTTTTCATGGTAAATGAGCATCGTTCAATTGTTTTTATCAATTATTTAGTAAAACTTCATAATACCCCCTAAATCGATGGAATAACCACTATAAAATTATTATTTTCTTGATAAACGGAGAGCACAAAGGCTCCAAACCTCTTTGAACATCATCATATGTTAGTGCAGGATGCAACTAGGCATTAAAACAATATTTTCATATTTTTTGAAATTTTCTCAAAATCTATGGGCTAACCCCTACAAAAATATTGAGTTTTTGGTAAATACTTTATATACTGAAGCCTATAATCTTTAGTGTTGTTTTAAAATTTCTACCATATTCTACATTTGTATTAATGTATGCTAAACTCTTTTTCATGGTAAATGAGCATCTTTCAATTGTTTTTATCAAATAATTTAATAAAACTTCATAATACTCCCTAAATCGATGGAATAACCACTATAAAATTATTATTTTCTTGATAAACGGAGACGACAAAGGCTCCAAACCTCTTTGAACATCATCATATGTTAGTGCAGGATGCAACTAGGCATTAAAATAATATTGTCATATTTTTTGAAATTTTCTCAAAATCTATGGGCTAACAACCCCTACAAAAATATTGAGTTTTTGGTAAATACTTTATATACTGAAGCCTATAATCTTTAGTGTTGTTTTAAAATTTCTACCATATTCTACATTTGTATTAATGTATGCTAAACTATTTTTCATGGTAAATGAGCATCGTTCAATTGTTTTTATCAATTAATTTAGTAAAACTTCATAATACCCCCTAAATCGATGGAATAACCACTATAAAATTATTATTTCTTGATAAACGGAGAGCACAAAGGCTCCAAACCTCTTTGAACATCATCATATGTTAGTGCAGGATGCAACTAGGCATTAAAACAATATTGTCATATTTTTTGAAATTTTCTCAAAATCTATGGGCTAACCCCTACAAAAATATTGAGTTTTTGGTAAATACTTTATATACTGAAGCCTATAATCTTTAGTGTTGTTTTAAAATTTCTACCATATTCTATATTTGTATTAATGTATGCTAAACTTTTTTCATGGTAAATGAGCATCGTTCAATTGTTTTTATCAATTAATTTAGTAAAACTTCATAATACCCCTAAATCGATGGAATAACCACTATAAAATTATTATTTTCTTGATAAACGGAGAGCACAAAGGCTCCAAACCTCTTTGAACATCATCATATGTTAGTGCAGGATGCAACTAGGCATTAAAACAATATTGTCATATTTTTTGAAATTTCTCAAAATCTATGGGCTAACCCCTACAAAAATATTGAGTTTTTGGTAAATACTTAATATACTGAAGCCTATAATCTTTAGTGTTGTTTTAAAATTTCTACCATATTCTACATTTGTATTAATGTATGCTAAACTCTTTTTCATGGTAAATGAGCATCGTTCAATTGTTTTTATCAATTAATTTAGTAAAACTTCATAATACCCCCTAAATCGATGGAATAACCACTATAAAATTATTATTTTCTTGATAAACGGAGAGCACAAAGGCTCCAAACCTCTTTGAACATCATCATATGTTAGTGCAGGATGCAACTAGGCATTAAAACAATATTGTCATATTTTTTGAAATTTTCTCAAAATCTATGGGCTAACCCCCTACAAAATATTGAGTTTTTGGTAAATACTTTATATACTGAAGCCTATAATCTTTAGTGTTGTTTTAAAATTTCTACCATATTCTACATTTGTATTAATGTATGCTAAACTCTTTTTCATGGTAAATGAGCATCGTTCAATTGTTTTTATCAATTAATTTAGTAAAACTTCATAATACCCCCTAAATCGATGGAATAACCACTATAAATTATTATTTTCTTGATAAACGGAGAGCACAAAGGCTCCAAACCTCTTTGAACATCATCATATGTTAGTGCAGGATGCAACTAGGCATTAAAACAATATTGTCATATTTTTTGAAATTTTCTCAAAATCTATGGGCTAACCCCTACAAAAATATTGAGTTTTTGGTAAATACTTTATATACTGAAGCCTATAATCTTTAGTGTTGTTTTAAAATTTCTACCATATTCTACATTTGTATTAATGTATGCTAAACTCTTTTTCATGGTAAATGAGCATCGTTCAATTGTTTTTATCAATTAATTTAGTAAAACTTCATAATACCCCCTAAATCGATGGAATAACCACTATAAATTATTATTTTCTTGATAAACGGAGAGCACAAAGGCTCCAAACCTCTTTGAACATCATCATATGTTAGTGCAGGATGCAACTAGGCATTAAAACAATATTGTCATATTTTTTGAAATTTTCTCAAAATCTATGGGCTAACCCCTACAAAAATATTGAGTTTTTGGTAAATACTTTATATACTGAAGCCTATAATCTTTAGTGTTGTTTTAAAATTTCTACCATATTCTACATTTGTATTAATGTATGCTAAACTATTTTTCATGGTAAATGAGCATCGTTCAATTGTTTTATCAATTAATTTATTAAAACTTCATAATACCCCCTAAATCGATGGAATAACCACTATAAAATTATTATTTTCTTGATAAACGGAGAGCACAAAGGCTCCAAACCTCTTTGAACATCATCATATGTTAGTGCAGGATGCAACTAGGCATTAATAAAATATTGTCATATTTTTTGAAATTTTCTCAAAATCTATGGGCTAACCCCTACAAAAATATTGAGTTTTTGGTAAATACTTTATATACTGAAGCCTATAATCTTTAGTGTTGTTTTAAAATTTCTACCATATTCTACATTTGTATTAATGTATGCTAAACTCTTTTTCATGGTAAATGAGCATCGTTCAATTGTTTTTATCAATTAATTTAGTAAAACTTCATAATACCCCCTAAATCGATGGAATAACCACTATAAATTATTATTTTCTTGATAAACGGAGAGCACAAAGGCTCCAAACCTCTTTGAACATCATCATATGTTAGTGCAGGATGCAACTAGGCATTAAAAATATTGTCATATTTTTTGAAATTTTCTCAAAATCTATGGGCTAACCCCTACAAAAATATTGAGTTTTTGGTAAATACTTTATATACTGAAGCCTATAATCTTTAGTGTTGTTTTAAAATTTCTACCATATTCTACATTTGTATTAATGTATGCTAAACTATTTTTCATGGTAAATGAGCATCGTTCAATTGTTTTTATCAATTAATTTAGTAAAACTTCATAATACCCCCTAAATCGATGGAATAACCACTATAAAATTATTATTTTCTTGATAAACGGAGAGCACAAAGGCTCCAAACCTCTTTGAACATCATCATATGTTAGTGCAGGATGCAACTAGGCATTAAAAAATATTGTCATATTTTTTGAAATTTTCTCAAAATCTATGGGCTAACCCCCTACAAAAATATTGAGTTTTTGGTAAATACTTTATATACTGAAGCCTATAATCTTTAGTGTTGTTTTAAAATTTCTACCATATTCTACATTTGTATTAATGTATGCTAAACTTTTTTTCATGGTAAATGAGCATCTTTCAATTGTTTTTATCAAATAATTTAATAAAACTTCATAATACTCCCTAAATCGATGGAATAACCACTATAAAATTATTATTTTCTTGATAAACGGAGACGAAAGGCTCCAAACCTCTTTGAACATCATCATATGTTAGTGCAGGATGCAACTAGGCATTAAAACAATATTGTCATATTTTTTGAAATTTTCTCAAAATCTATGGGCTAACCCCTACAAAAATATTGAGTTTTTGGTAAATACTTTATATACTGAAGCCTATAATCTTTAGTGTTGTTTTAAAATTTCTACCATATTCTACATTTGTATTAATGTATGCTAAACTCTTTTTCATGGTAAATGAGCATCGTTCAATTGTTTTTATCAATTAATTTAGTAAAACTTCATAATACCCCTAAATCGATGGAATAACCACTATAAAATTATTAGTTTCTTGATAAACGGAGAGCACAAAGGCTCCAAACCTCTTTGAACATCATCATATGTTAGTGCAGGATGCAACTACGCATTAATAAAATATTGTCATATTTTTTGAAATTTTCTCAAAATCTATGGGTTAACAACCCCTACAAAAATATTGAGTTTTTGGTAAATACTTTATATACTGAAGCCTATAGTGTTTTTTAAAAAATTCTATCATATTCTACATTTGTATTAATGTATGCTAAACTCTTTTTCATGGTAAATGAGCATCTTTCAATTGTTTTTATCTAATAATTTAATAAAACTTCATAATACTCCCTAAGTCGGTGGAATAACCACAATAAAATAATTATTTTCTTGATAAACGGAGACGACAAAGGCTCCAAACCTCTTTGAACATCATCATATGTTAGTGCAGGATGCAACTAGGCATTAAAACAATATTGTCATATTTTTTGAAATTTTCTCAAAATCTATGGGCTAACCCCTACAAAAATATTGAGTTTTTGGTAAATACTTTATATACTGAAGCCTATAATCTTTAGTGTTGTTTTAAAATTTCTACCATATTCTACATTTTATTAATGTATGCTAAACTCTTTTTCATGGTAAATGAGCATCGTTCAATTGTTTTTATCAATTAATTTAGTAAAACTTCATAATACCCCCTAAATCGATGGAATAACCACTATAAAATTATTATTTTCTTGATAAACGGAGAGCACAAAGGCTCCAAACCTCTTTGAACATCATCATATGTTAGTGCAGGATGCAACTAGGCATTAAACAATATTGTCATATTTTTTGAAATTTTCTCAAAATCTATGGGCTAACCCCTACAAAAATATTGAGTTTTTGGTAAATACTTTATATACTGAAGCCTATAATCTTTAGTGTTGTTTTAAAATTTCTACCATATTCTACATTTGTATTAATGTATGCTAAACTCTTTTTCATGGTAAATGAGCATCGTTCAATTGTTTTTATCAATAATTTAATAAAACTTCATAATACTCCCTAAATCGATGGAATAACCACTATAAAATTATTATTTTCTTGATAAACGGGACGACAAAGGCTCCAAACCTCTTTGAACATCATCATATGTTAGTGCAGGATGCAACTAGGCATTAAAACAATATTGTCATATTTTTTGAAATTTTCTCAAAATCTATGGGCTAACCCCTACAAAAATATTGAGTTTTTGGTAAATACTTTATATACTGAAGCCTATAATCTTTAGTGTTGTTTTAAAATTTTTACCATATTCTACATTTGTATTAATGTATGCTAAACTCTTTTTCATGGTAAATGAGCATCGTTCAATTGTTTTTATCAATTAATTTAGTAAAACTTCATAATACCCCTAAATCGATGGAATAACCAATATAAAATTATTATTTTCTTGATAAACGGAGAGCACAAAGGCTCCAAACCTCTTTGAACATCATCATATGTTAGTGCAGGATGCAACTACGCATTAATAAAATATTATCATATTTTTTGAAATTTTCTCAAAATCTATGGGCTAACAACCCCTACAAAAATATTGAGTTTTTGGTAAATACTTTATATACTGAAGCCTATAGTGTTGTTTTAAAATTTCTACCATATTCTACATTTGTATTAATGTATGCTAAACTCTTTTTCATGGTAAATGAGCATCGTTCAATTGTTTTTATCAATTAATTTAGTAAAACTTCATAATACCCCCTAAATCGATGGAATAACCACTATAAAATTATTATTTTCTTGATAAACGGAGAGCACAAAGGCTCCAAACCTCTTTGAACATCATCATATGTTAGTGCAGGATGCAACTAGGCATTAAAAAATATTGTCATATTTTTTGAAATTTTCTCAAAATCTATGGGCTAACCCCTACAAAAATATTGAGTTTTTGGTAAATACTTTATATACTGAAGCCTATAATCTTTAGT
This sequence comes from Brassica napus, assembly GCF_020379485.1. Classification (NCBI taxonomy): domain Eukaryota; kingdom Viridiplantae; phylum Streptophyta; class Magnoliopsida; order Brassicales; family Brassicaceae; genus Brassica; species Brassica napus. Next base: position 123,074 of record NW_026013895.1, on the reverse strand, counting down.
GTTGTTTTAAAATTTCTACCATATTCTACATTTGTATTAATGTATGCTAAATATTTTTTCATGGTAAATGAGCATCTTTCAATTGTTTTTGCCAAATAATTTAATAAAACTTCATAATACTCCCTAAATCGATGGAATAACCACTATAAAATTATAATTTTCTTGATAAACGGAGACGACAAAGGCTCCAAACCTCTTTGAACATCATCATATGTTAGTGCAGGATGCAACTAGGCATTAAAACAATATTGTCATATTTTTTGAAATTTTCTCAAAATCTGGGCTAACCCCTACAAAAATATTGAGTTTTTGGTAAATACTTTATATACTGAAGCCTATAATCTTTAGTGTTGTTTTAAAATTTCTACCATATTCTACATTTGTATTAATGTATGCTAAACTCTTTTTCATGGTAAATGAGCATCGTTCAATTGTTTTTATCAATTAATTTAGTAAAACTTCATAATACCCCCTAAATCGATGGAATAACCACTATAAAATTATTATTTTCTTGATAAACGGAGAGCACAAAGGCTCCAAACCTCTTTGAACATCATCATATGTTAGTGCAGGATGCAACTAGGCATTAATAAAATATTGTCATATTTTTTGAAATTTTCTCAAAATCTATGGGCTAACAACCCCTACAAAAATATTGAGTTTTTGGTAAATACTTTATATACTGAAGCCTATAGTGTTTTTTAAAATTTCTATCATATTCTACATTTGTATTAATGTATGCTAAACTCTTTTTCATGGTAAATGAGCATCTTTCAATTGTTTTTATCTAATAATTTAATAAAACTTCATAATACTCCCTAAATCGATGGAATAACCACTATAAAATTATTATTTTCTTGATAAACGAGACGACAAAGGCTCCAAACCTCTTTGAACATCATCATATGTTAGTGCAGGATGCAACTAGGCATTAAAACAATATTGTCATATTTTTTGAAATTTTCTCAAAATCTATGGGCTAACCCCTACAAAAATATTGAGTTTTTGGTAAATACTTTATATACTGAAGCCTATAATCTTTAGTGTTGTTTTAAAATTTCTACCATATTCTACATTTGTATTAATGTATGCTAAACTCTTTTTCATGGTAAATGAGCATCGTTCAATTGTTTTTATCAATTAATTTAGTAAAACTTCATAATACCCCCTAAATCGATGGAATAACCACTATAAAATTATTATTTTCTTGATAAACGGAGAGCACAAAGGCTCCAAACCTCTTTGAACATCATCATATGTTAGTGCAGGATGCAACTAGGCATTAAAACAATATTGTCATATTTTTTGAAATTTTCTCAAAATCTATGGGCTAACCCCTACAAAAATATTGAGTTTTTTGTAAATACTTTATATACTGAAGCCTATAATCTTTAGTGTTGTTTTAAAATTTCTACCATATTCTACATTTGTATTAATGTATGCTAAACTCTTTTTCATGGTAAATGAGCATCGTTCAATTGTTTTTATCAATTAATTTAGTAAAACTTCATAATACCCCCTAAATCGATGGAATAACCACTATAAAATTATTATTTTCTTGATAAACGGAGAGCACAAAGGCTCCAAACCTCTTTGAACATCATCATATGTTAGTGCAGGATGCAACTAGGCATTAAAACAATATTGTCATATTTTTTGAAATTTTCTCAAAATCTATGGGCTAACCCCTACAAAAATATTGAGTTTTTGGTAAATACTTTATATACTGAAGCCTATAATCTTTAGTGTTGTTTTAAAATTTCTACCATATTCTACATTTGTATTAATGTATGCTAAACTATTTTTCATGGTAAATGAGCATCGTTCAATTGTTTTTTCAATAATTTAGTAAAACTTCATAATACTCCCTAAATCGATGGAATAACCACTATAAAATTATTATTTTCTTGATAAACGGAGACGACAAAGGCTCCAAACCTCTTTGAACATCATCATATGTTAGTGCAGGATGCAACTAGGCATTAAAACAATATTGTCATATTTTTTGAAATTTTCTCAAAATCTATGGGCTAACCCCTACAAAAATATTGAGTTTTTGGTAAATACTTTATATACTGAAGCCTATAATCTTTAGTGTTGTTTTAAAATTTTTACCATATTCTACATTTGTATTAATGTATGCTAAACTCTTTTTCATGGTAAATGAGCATCGTTCAATTGTTTTTATCAATTAATTTAGTAAAACTTCATAATACCCCCTAAATCGATGGAATAACCACTATAAAATTATTATTTTCTTGATAAACGGAGAGCACAAAGGCTCCAAACCTCTTTGAACATCATCATATGTTAGTGCAGGATGCAACTAGGCATTAATAAAATATTATCATATTTTTTGAAATTTTCTCAAAATCTATGGGCTAACAACCCCTACAAAAATATTGAGTTTTTGGTAAATACTTTATATACTGAAGCCTATAGTGTTGTTTAAAAATTTCTATCATATTCTACATTTGTATTAATGTATGCTAAACTCTTTTTCATGGTAAATGAGCATCTTTCAATTGTTTTTATCTAATAATTTAATAAAACTTCATAATACTCCCTAAATCGGTGGAATAACCACAATAAAATAATTATTTTCTTGATAAACCGAGACGACAAAGGCTCCAAACCTCTTTGAACATCATCATATGTTAGTGCAGGATGCAACTAGGCATTAAAACAATATTGTCATATTTTTTGAAATTTTCTCAAAATCTATGGGCTAACCCCTACAAAAATATTGAGTTTTTGGTAAATACTTTATATACTGAAGCCTATAATCTTTAGTGTTGTTTTAAAATTCCTATCATATTCTACATTTTAATTAATGTATGCTAAACTCTTTTTCATGGTAAATGAGCATCGTTCAATTGTTTTTATCAATAATTTAGTAAAACTTCATAATACCCCCTAAATCGATGGAATAACCACTATAAAATTATTATTTTCTTGATAAACGGAGAGCACAAAGGCTCCAAACCTCTTTGAACATCATCATATGTTAGTGCAGGATGCAACTAGGCATTAAAACAATATTGTCATATTTTTTGAAATTTTCTCAAAATCTATGGGCTAACCCCTACAAAAATATTGAGTTTTTGGTAAATACTTTATATACTGAAGCCTATAATCTTTAGTGTTGTTTTAAAATTTCTACCATATTCTACATTTGTATTAATGTATGCTAAACTCTTTTTCATGGTAAATGAGCATCGTTCAATTGTTTTTATCAATTAATTTAGTAAAACTTCATAATACCCCCTAAATCGATGGAATAACCACTATAAAATTATTATTTTCTTGATAAACGGAGAGCACAAAGGCTCCAAACCTCTTTGAACATCATCATATGTTAGTGCAGGATGCAACTAGGCATTAAAACAATATTGTCATATTTTTTGAAATTTTCTCAAAATCTATGGGCTAACCCCTACAAAAATATTGAGTTTTTGGTAAATACTTTATATACTGAAGCCTATAATCTTTAGTGTTGTTTTAAAATTTCTACCATATTCTACATTTGTATTAATGTATGCTAAACTTTTTTCATGGTAAATGAGCATCGTTCAATTGTTTTTATCAAATAATTTAATAAAATTTCATAATACTCCCTAAATCGATGGAATAACCACTATAAAATTATTATTTTCTTGATAAACGGAGACGACAAAGGCTCCAAACCTCTTTGAACATCATCATATGTTAGTGCAGGATGCAACTAGGCATTAAAACAATATTGTCATATTTTTTGAAATTTTCTCAAAATCTATGGGCTAACCCCTACAAAAATATTGAGTTTTTGGTAAATACTTTATATACTGAAGCCTATAATCTTTAGTGTTGTTTTAAAATTTCTACCATATTCTACATTTGTATTAATGTATGCTAAACTCTTTTTCATGGTAAATGAGCATCGTTCAATTGTTTTTATCAATTAATTTAGTAAAACTTCATAATACCCCCTAAATCGATGGAATAACCACTATAAAATTATTATTTTCTTGATAAACGGAGAGCACAAAGGCTCCAAACCTCTTTGAACATCATCATATGTTAGTGCAGGATGCAACTAGGCATTAAAACAATATTGTCATATTTTTTGAAATTTTCTCAAAATCTATGGGCTAACCCCTACAAAAATATTGAGTTTTTGGTAAATACTTTATATACTGAAGCCTATAATCTTTAGTGTTGTTTTAAAATTTCTACCATATTCTACATTTGTATTAATGTATGCTAAACTCTTTTTCATGGTAAATGAGCATCGTTCAATTGTTTTTATCAATTAATTTAGTAAAACTTCATAATACCCCCTAAATCGATGGAATAACCACTATAAAATTATTATTTTCTTGATAAACGGAGAGCACAAAGGCTCCAAACCTCTTTGAACATCATCATATGTTAGTGCAGGATGCAACTAGGCATTAAAACAATATTGTCATATTTTTTGAAATTTTCTCAAAATCTATGGGCTAACCCCTACAAAAATATTGAGTTTTTGGTAAATACTTTATATACTGAAGCCTATAATCTTTAGTGTTGTTTTAAAATTTCTACCATATTCTACATTTGTATTAATGTATGCTAAACTTTTTCATGGTAAATGAGCATCGTTCAATTGTTTTTATCAAATAATTTAATAAAACTTCATAATACTCCCTAAATCGATGGAATAACCACTATAAAATTATTATTTTCTTGATAAACGGAGACGACAAAGGCTCCAAACCTCTTTGAACATCATCATATGTTAGTGCAGGATGCAACTAGGCATTAAAACAATATTGTCATATTTTTTGAAATTTTCTCAAAATCTATGGGCTAACCCCTACAAAAATATTGAGTTTTTGGTAAATACTTTATATACTGAAGCCTATAATCTTTAGTGTTGTTTTAAAATTTTTACCATATTCTACATTTGTATTAATGTATGCTAAACTCTTTTTCATGGTAAATGAGCATCGTTCAATTGTTTTTATCAATTAATTTAGTAAAACTTCATAATACCCCCTAAATCGATGGAATAACCACTATAAAATTATTATTTTCTTGATAAACGGAGAGCACAAAGGCTCCAAACCTCTTTGAACATCATCATATGTTAGTGCAGGATGCAACTAGGCATTAAAACAATATTGTCATATTTTTTGAAATTTTCTCAAAATCTATGGGCTAACCCCTACAAAAATATTGAGTTTTTGGTAAATACTTTATATACTGAAGCCTATAATCTTTAGTGTTGTTTTAAATTTTCTACCATATTATACAATTGTATTAATGTATGATAAACTCTTTTTCATGGTAAATGAGCATCTTTCAATTGTTTTTATCAATTAATTTAATAAAACTTCATAATACTTCCTAAATCGATGGAATAACCACTATAAAATTATTATTTTCTTGATAAACGGAGAGCACAAAGGCTCCAAAACTCTTTGAACATCATCATATGTTAGTGCAGGATGCAACTAGGCATTAAAACAATATTGTCATATTTTTTGAAATTTTCTCAAAATCTATGGGCTAACCCTACAAAAATATTGAGTTTTTGGTAAATACTTTATATACTGTAGCCTATAATCTTTAGTGTTGTTTTAAAAATTTTACCATATTCTACATTTGTATTAATGTATGCTAAACTAGTTTTCATGGTAAATGAGCATCTTTCAAATTTTTTTATCAAATAATCTTTAATAAAACTTCATACTCCCTAAATCGATGGAATAACCACTATAAAATTATTATTTTCTTGATAAACGGAGACGACAAAGGCTCCAAACCTCTTTGAACATCATCATATGTTAGTGCAGGATGCAACTAGGCATTAAAACAATATTGTCATATTTTTTGAAATTTTCTCAAAATCTATGGGCTAACCCCTACAAAAATATTGAGTTTTTGGTAAATACTTTATATACTGAAGCCTATAATCTTTAGTGTTGTTTTAAAATTTCTACCATATTCTACATTTTATTAATGTATGCTAAACTCTTTTTCATGGTAAATGAGCATCGTTCAATTTTTTTTATCAATTAATTTAGTAAAACTTCATAATACCCCCTAAATCGATGGAATAACCACTATAAAATTATTATTTTCTTGATAAACGGAGAGCACAAAGGCTCCAAACCTCTTTGAACATCATCATATGTTAGTGCAGGATGCAACTAGGCATTAAAAAATATTGTCATATTTTTTGAAATTTTCTCAAAATCTATGGGCTAACACCCCTACAAAAATATTGAGTTTTTGGTAAATACTTTATATACTGAAGCCTATAATCTTTAGTGTTGTTTTAAAATTTCTACTATATTCTACATTTGTATTAATGTATGCTAAACTATTTTTCATGGTAAATGAGCATCGTTCAATTGTTTTTATCAATTAATTTAGTAAAACTTCATAATACTCCCTAAATCGATGGAATAACCACTATAAAATTATTATTTTCTTGATAAACGGAGAGCATAAAGGCTCCAAACCTCTTTGAACATAATCATAAGTTAGTGCCGGATGCAACTAGGCATTAATAAAATATTGTCATATTTTTTGAAATTTTCTCAAAATCTATGGGTTAACCCCTACAAAAATATTGAGTTTTTTGGTAAATACTTTGTATACTGAAGCCTATATTCTTTAGTGTTGTTTTAAAATTTCTATCATATTCTACATTTGTATTAATGTATGCTAAACTATTTTTCATGGTAAATGAGCATCATTCAATTGTTTTTATCAATTAATTTAGTAAACTTCATAATACCCCCTAAATCGATGGAATAACCACTATAAAATTATTATTTTCTTGATAAACGGAGAGCACAAAGGCTCCAAATCTCTTTGAACATCATCATATGTTAGTGCAGGATGCAACTAGGCATTAAAACAATATTGTCATATTTTTTGAAATTTTCTCAAAATCTTTTGTGTTTCTTTTTAATCAAAAATAATTAACTTTTAGAAACTGTTTTAGTTTCTCAAAACAAAAATTATATATGACAAATAAACCCATGAGCAGTTACACACCCTTTAATCACGTCACTTCCCCCTTCTACGAGTTTTATGCATTATATGTTTGGTTCCAATCAAATCTATCCTCCAATATTCCAGAAATTACCACTGAAAAACCCTCCCATTGATCGCAATGCAAAATGTGAGACTGAAGACGGTGGAAGATAAAGACTGAGAAACTGAATCAAAGAATAACACATTCTCCATTGTCATGAGTTAGCTTTTTTTTTTTTTTTGTAAAATGAAAAGTGAGTTATTTTGAACTTTTGTTTCATCTACCAGTGCTACTTTTAATAATTCTAGAGTTTTGTTGAAATTTTTATGTATGGTTGATACCACATGAAAGGTGGGGCGACTAGAAGAACATGAAAATGGATGATCGTTTCCATGTTTACTTTTTATCTTTTCATTCCAATTCATTTTATAGAGTTAACTGTCAAAAATCAATTTTACAATTTTACGTGTTGTTCCGACTTGCGTTATTTATATGCAAATAATTTTCAATGAAAATCAAACCAGCATACGAGCCATATAAAGATTGAAAAAAATATCGACGAAGGCCCGCTTGAAAATAAGAAGGAATGGCGTCTTTTAACAAATCGGTGAGTTGTCCGTTTTCTAATCCTATAACTACTCGTTATTATATTTTAGTTGATTTCGTTGATATTTGTATAAACTATTTCAACTATTTATTTTTAAGCATATATATTGTTTGTTGATTTTATTGTGAAATTTGTTTGGTTAATGTGTTTGACTGCAAAAATTTAATAACGTATATGTTTTTAAAAAAGGTGTATGCTGTTTTTTGAAATTGTTTTCTCTAACTACTTAATCATACTTAATAAGATATTTCATACTTTGTATAAGTATATAAATATTTTATACTTAAGCAATCTTAATAACTAACACTTATACTTATATTTTAACAAAACATGTATATTACACCATTCAACTTTATTTATTTTTTAAATAACAATTATTTTATATTTTATATTTATAAAATACTCGTTATTGTATATATAATTTAACTTGAAACTGATAAAATGTATTAAATTATTATATTTATCAATTATTTATGTATACAGTTGTTAATGTATATGTCACTGATTCGTTTGTTTAGACCGATCTTTTTAAACTTTTATTCCTACCAAAAGATTAAATGTAACAGAAGCCAGGAGATTCTGTAATACTTTCTATTTTAGATAACTTTAGGGGAATATTTCCTTTAAGTTTCACAATAAACGTGCGTCATGAGGTTACACGCAATGTTATCCTTTTTCTTAATATTTTTCCTTTTTATAGGATAAATTTGAGAACTTTCCTTTAAATTATTAAAACCTAAGGAGTTGGATTGTCGTATAAATACATACGTTTTAATCCATCATAATATTCACTCCAAAAACTACTCCGCTACTCTCCGTACTTGGATGAATAGAGGTATTCGAATGACTCTCCTTTGTCACAAAGGCTTTGTGTTTATTTTATGATTATATATGATTAATGATGATTTTAAGAGGCAGGTTTCGATCAGTAAGTCATGCTTAGATTAACGCTTTCATTCCCATTGTTTTACTGATTTGTTTGTACCCGACAAATTTAGACTACTTATGTTATAACCCTACCAAATTATATTTCAGTTTCTAGGTAATTGGTTTTACAACTATTATACTGATTAAAAATTCCCTAAAGCAAGATGCTGTTGAGGCGTGCATCAATGACTGTAAAACAATTGCAGTTTATAGAGTCTGTTTCTTTCCTGCAGAAGATTTCACAGTGAAAGGATTTAAGCCATTAGACCCTTAATGATATATACAAACGTGTAGCTAGGGTCATTATAGACTGTAAGTCTGTAACTACAATTAGATTTTGAACGATAATTATATCTCTATATAATTACAGAACCTGGCTTACAAGTCACAGAAGAAGAAAAACCAATGCAGGAGACAGCTCAGACAGCTGACGAATCTTTATTTTCTGGTTAGTACTACTACTATATAAATATATTTCGATACTATATTGTTCAGCGAGATTCAAACTTTACAATTCCACCACTGACTCACTTTCTATAATTTTCTTGTTTTCTGCAGAAAATATTAGGGTAAGGATTGAACCAATTAAAGAAAAGATTCCAAAACATGTACTAAAAGTCATAGAAGAAGAGCTTGCAAAACTGGTTATGCTAGAATCTAGTTCCAGCTGTGTCGAGAGTACTTATGACTACCTTGATTGGTTGACCATGTTGCCTTGGGGAAATTTCAGGTTTGCCTTTTGCTTCATGATCACACGTCACTATGATTGAGAAGTCTCATTAATAATCATCTTTATTTGGTTATTGCAGTGATGAGAATTTTGATATCCAAAAGCCAGAAAAGATTCTTGACAATGATCATTACGGATTATCTCATGTAAAAGAGAGAATCTTAGAGTTTATTGCCGTGAGAAGACTCAAAGGCACTTCAAAAGGTCTCGTATCTTTGCCTTTCTGCTTCACTCTGGTTTGCTAAAAAAGTCTAAACTGAAAGTTAATGTGTCAAACAGGGAAGGTCATATGCCTCTCAGGGCCACCTGGAGTAGGCAAAACTAGCATTGGCCGTTCTATAGCACGTGCTCTTGGACTCAAGTTCTTCCGGTTTTCCGTTGGAGGACTATCTGACGTTGACGAGATTAAGGTAAAGATATTATAATTCAAATATGTTAATCATATCATATACAAATAATAATGTTTTCTCTTATAAATCGTTTAGGGGCTTCGTCGATCATATGATGGTGCATTGCCTGGAAAGATGGTGAAGTGTCTAAGGAGCGTGGGAACATTAAATCCTCTTGTTCTGATTGATGAGATTGATAAGGTAGCTAACCTTGTTTGAGTTTCCCTTTTGAAGTTTACAATATATTTACCTTAAAAATATATTACAAATTTTTTTTAGGTTAATCTTAAATAATATTCAAATAAACTCGAGAATTTAGGGCCATGCGACCTACCCATAATATCTCTTTAAAATGTGTAGATCAAAGCAAATGTTTCACTCGACTGTGCCTTGGAACCGGCAATATGCCAATATCAATAATAAATGTATATTGTTCCTTTGGCAGCTTGGAAAGAGCAGCTCTGACGACCCAGGTAGTGCATTGTTGGAGCTTCTGGATCCAGAGCAGAATGCGGATTTTAGAGACCTGTATCTAGATGTTACTATCGACTTATCCAAGGTTTTTTACCAATACTATTATGATTTTTTATATACAGTGTTCTGTGTTTTGACGTAAGTTATAAACTAATTTCATGCAGGTCTTATTTGTATGCACAGCAAATGTGTTAGATAAGATTCCAACACCTCTGCTAGACAGAATGGAGGTGATTAATATCTCAGGGTATATCACTGATGATAAGATGCATATTGCTAGAGACCATTTGCTGAAAACCACATGCATGGAATGTGGCATCAAGCCTGAACAGGTTTCACTCACAGCCACTTGTCCATATGTTTTGTATGTGTTCATGTTTATAAGAGATTTACTCGATTTGTTTTCTACTCTTGTCAGGTTGTTGTTAGGGATGCAGCTCTTCGTTCGTTGATTGAAAATTACTGCAGAGAACCAGGAGTTAGAAATCTCCAGAAGCATATTGAGAAGATTTACCGTAAGGTAGGTTTACAAGTTCACTGAACAGTACAAAGTGATTACTTGTGTCTCAAGCAACTATAATCATTTGATTTTTTTTTTGGCAGATTGCTCTGAAGCTAGTACGAGAAGGGGCATCCGCGGAAACTCCTGAGGTTTCGGTTAAAAATTTTATGATTGATGAATCAAACCTTGCAGATTATGTAGGCAAGCCAGTTTTATATGCAGACAAGATCTATGAACAGACACCAGTGGGGGTTGTAATGGGTCTTTCTACGAAATCCACGGGTGGCTCAACACTGTACATAGAGACAACCTCTGTAGAAGAAGGAGAAGGCAAAGGCGGTCTTCATATAACGGGTCAGCTTGGGGATGTGATGAAAGAAAGCGCAGAGATAGCTCACACAGTTGCTAGAAGAATCATGCTCGAGAAAGAACCCAAGAACCTCTTCTTTGCGAACTCCAAGCTTCATTTACATATTCCTGAAGGAGCCACACCAAAAGACGGTCCAAGCGCAGGCTGCACAATGATCACTTCCTTTCTATCACTTGCCATGAAGAAGCCTGTGAGGAAGGATCTTGCAATGACCGGAGAAGTCACTCTGACTGGTAGAATACTTCCAATAGGTGGAGTAAGTCACACGCTACCACTACTATGTTATATAGCTTTCTAGTTTCTGTTAAGTTGAAAACTAACGCACAAAATCTCACATAGGTTAAGGAGAAGACTATAGCTGCAAGACGGAGTCAAGTGAAGATGATGATCTTTCCTGAGGGTAACCGTAGAGATTTTGATGAGCTCGCGTGCAACTTGAAAGAAGGGCTTGATGTTCATTTTGTCGATGAGTATGAGCAGATTTTTGAGCTAGCCTTTGGGTATAATATGGGGTCTCCTCCGTTGAATTTCAGAAGAAGTCTGACAAGCTTCATGTGGGATTTACTTAGTGGTTGTTTTCAGTAGTAATATATCATTGATACTTAAATTCTTTAGGCTGATCTTCCTTTAACTCTTACTTGCCACAAGATTAAATGTAATATGAGCCAGGGATTCTTTAGTATACTATTACTACTAATCAGGAGAATTTATTTTGGAGTATATAAAAATGGTTTACAAACGCCAAACATGTCTTTTGTAGTCCATCATCATCATGGCTTACATAAAGTTCTACTATTTATAGTTGTATACACACATACACCTCTTACTACAGAGATTACATCGATTAAGGAATCACAAAGTAGGATATTTAACGATTAATATCAAGAATTAATGCTTGCTTTTGTTAGTTCGCTTCCAATAAAAAGCAGTATCTGATTAGCTATTATTATTTATATACTTTATACCACTTCAGTTTAACTTGGCAGTAAAAAGAAAAACATGAACCTGCTTTGATAAAATAGTATTTGATTAATCATGTTTTTAAAAAAAAAATTGATTAATCTTGTTTATGACATGTGCTTTCTATATATCCTTTTAGAAATTTCTCGAATCTATAACCCTTGTCATGTTTGTCTTTGTTTTTTCTTTGAATGATAGATTCTTTGTTTCTACTATATATATTGTTCAGTGAGATTATAACTTTCTGATGCACCACTGATTCATGACGCCGAACTTACTATTGTATTAAGAGTTATAACTTAGAGGTCGATGACTGTAAAAAGATTAGGATCAGGATAGACTTTATTAAAGACATTCCAATACATAAAGGAAGTCACAGAAGAAGAGCTTAATGTGACCTATAACTAGTTGACCTATGGAAATAATGTTACAGAATCTCACTGGCCGTCAAATTTCATCATGTTATAAGAAAAAAGAAATATAATGGTAAGGAAATCAAGAGTTGGAAGATGAGCTTGAAAATATTAAAGAAAACATGTCACAACTGCAAAAAGAAAGAGTAATAAGAGATACTTGTTCTAAATATTGTTAGTTAAATGCTAGCTCAAATATCTGCTCATATTCATCGACGAAATGAACATCAAGACCGTCTTTCAAATTTTCGGGGAGCTCATCAAATTCTCTCCGGTTAGCCTCTGGATATATTATGGTCTTTAATTGACTTCGTCTTGCCCCCATAGTCTTGTCCTTCACCTGAGAAAGAATGTATTATAAGCGACTTTAAAAAAAAAACTATAAACAGTAGTACTCTAATTTTAGTGTTATGTGACTTACATGGCCAATTTGAAGAATTTCACCCGTTGGAGTTATTTCTCCGGACATTGCAAGATTCTTCCTAACAGATTTATTCATGGCAAGTGATAGCAAGGAAGTGCATATCGTGCAGCCTGCGCTTGCACCGTCAGATGTAGGCATATATACGTAGACCTTGGAATTGGTAAAGAAGGTGTTCCCGGGTTGTTTCCGGAGAAGGATTCTTTGGGCGGCTTCGTAAGCTATACAAGCGCTTTCGTACGTCTCCATCCCAACCTGGCCGATTACATTAATGTTGCATATGTCTTCTTCACTTTCCTCGACAAGCATTGTCTTCACGTACCATGCTAAGCCATCTATGAACGCTGTAGCTTGACCTTCTACGTACCACTTAGCTAGACCAATAGCAAACCCTATGGGTGTCTGCTCATACAAAACTTGTTTCCCAACATAACTTGCTAGGTTGATTGCTTTAAACATTACCGTTTTATCTGCTTCACTGACATCAATCTGCCCTTGAGCATTTATGAAATGAACCTTTGAATCCTTAAAGTACTTTAGGAATTCTGAGTCAGAAATGGCCAAAGGTTTAGCATCAAAAACAACTGAAGGCACTTCAAGGTATACTTTTTTTCCTGCTACTCTAATAACAATCTGCCAGAAAGGTCAATGTTTTCAGATTCTTGGGACTCAAGTAAACAAATATCAAGGGTGCATGCGGTGCCTCAAGCAGACCAATTTGGAAACGATACCACACCAATCTTTCAATGCATTCAGTGATTATCAAAACTTTTACACAGCCAAGCAAGTAATTTAGAAGATTTACCGTTAAGGAATATTGGAGACTTGGGTGAACCGCTGGAGAAGACTCTAGCTCGGCATCCATTGTAGTGAGCTGGCTCGTTTTGGTTTTCAATCTATCAAAGTCATCTTTAACTAATGTTATTTGTTTCACTTCTATAAAGCCAAAAAACAAAACCCTAGATAACTTAAAAATCACAACAATTCGTCTTTATCTTGCTCCTTTTTTTCTGCTTCAATTTTTTATCCCACTCGATCTATAAATATTAGTCGAAGTTAATTTGCAAAGTATATTACATAGAAATTAAAGAGACAGCATATAGATTAATTTTATTTAATATCTTGCTCCTTTGTTACTACTCATTTGATTAACATTCCTTTTATTTTTTCAGGAGGTATTCATTGTTTTTTGATCCTCAAGTTTTGAAGACCAACATTGACAAGATACTAGAGGATGCTTTCTGGTCAAATATAAAGAGTGTCCACTTCCCCTCACTACCTAGCTTGTTGTTCTCTGGTGAAGACCAAAACTTACTTGGACCACAAGATAACCAAGAAGCAGATACACAAGCAGGTGAGAAAAGGACATTCGATCAGATTTCATGATCATGTTTGCTGTTCTGCGCTTTCTAGAAATATAGCTCAGCTTTCAAGAGAAAAACCTTGTTACAAATTTGTTGTTTAAAAACAGAAGATTTTTTAAGACCCATTTTGTATGTAGTTCTCTTATTTTTACTTATGGTTCTTACTCCTTTACAAAGGGCCATAACTCACATGAGTTTTGATGCTTCTGATACAAACAAATAAGACAAGACCTCGTTGAGTCTACTCAAAAAGACGCCTAAGTAGATAATAACAAATAGTGAACTTCTTTGAATCATGAAATGCATAATCTTCATCCACACATACATACAAAGGACTATTTTTCAAAGATCCAAAATAAACAAAGGTCTTTCAGGTCAAAGTCTACCGGTCAAGTGTTGTTCTAATTAATGCACACACAAAAAAAAAAGAAACTTATTTACTCCTAACAAAATTGATTAATAACGCACCAGTCTTCTAACAGTTTAAGCTACAAAATGAATTGGGACATCAATTCATTAAAACAAGAGTTACATTTACACGATACTATATATTGATAGAGGATTCTACTATAATCCTCCAAATTATTCATTCATATTATAATAATACTAAACCACCATATTCGTATTTAACATTTAGAAAAACATACATTGTTCCTTCACATCTAAGCCAAGCAATGGGTGTATCTTGCATCACGAGAAACACATATTCAATCCTCTCTCTTCAACTTCTTCTGATTCTTATCATCACCCCTTCATCTTTTTCCTTTACTCCCACAGACAACGTCACGAAAGAAACCCTCAACAAACTCTGCTCACAATCAATCCTTTACAATCGTCGTTTTTGCGTCAAATGGCTAACCGCTCATAATAGAACGACCTCAATGAACATCCGGGGCCTTATGGAGTTCGCAGCCGAAAAAGCTCAAGCGTTTGGTCAGGAAAACCTAGATCTGATGGACCTCTTTGCAAAAATCTCAGGTAATGACAAGCAGTTCAAGAACGCTTGCGTTGAATGTGTGAATGGCTATGGCACAGCGATCAAAGAGCTTGAAGTAGCTAAAGAGTTTTTGAGAAATAACTCGTTCCAACAAGCATATAACGCTGCTTACAACGCACTTGATTATGCTTATGTATGCAAAGATCAGTTCGAAGGACCTTCTAATGAGCCGCCTTTTGTTTTGAATCGCAGTGTCAAGTTTATCGAAATGTGTCACATTGTTAGATTTTTCACTAGTCTTTTCAATTAAATTTATATATGATTTACAAGCAAAAGAGAGCATAATAATAATAACTCAATAAGAAATTTTGTATCCAAGCAGTTTCTTTGCATAGATATATATATATATATATATATATATATATATATATATATATATATATATTACAACATATGTATGTCGTTAAAACCAAAATCATAACCTTATAAGATTTAAATGAGAATAAAAATATACATCAATAAGAGGTTAGATATGATAAAGATCATTTCACAGTTATCACACGACTGTAAGCTGCGTTTACAAATATTCCGGTCGAATAAGTCTCCAAAGTATTCTAGACTTCTAGTAACGTTCATACATTAAGACTTGGGAAAGGATAAATTAAGTTTTAAATCTTAAACATATATAACAGTATTTTCTTTTCAGTTTTGGGTTTTGGAGATATATAACCGTAAAACTTTGTGCTTTAATTAGTCAGAAGAAAAAAAGAAAAAAAAAACTTCATAGTTCAATTGATTAGAGCATAGATTATAGATTCAAATTTGGTGCCGTAGAGATCAAGGAACCGATCAAAGCATTGCTTCGCGGCTTCATCGAATCCTAATTTGGTAGCTAGACTCAGCAATCGAGCTTTCTCCGATTCGAGATCTTGTCCCTTCATATTCGAGAGGCGGATTCTCGACTCCGGCAACGGAATCAGCGTGTTTTGTTCCACGACGGCGATTCGAAGAAGCCTCCGCGCAATTGACCTTGTCAGCTACGTTTTCCCGCTATTTTTTAAACGTTGCCGTTCTCCATTGGATGGGCTTTGAGGCCCAACTATCTCTTTTTCAAACCCAGCTTAAACGATCGGTGTGAGTCCATTAATAACCCGGTACCATGGTTTACCTTTCCTGGTTCAACTGATCTCCTATTAAATGTCTAGGTGAGGGTTTTGAACATACGAAAAAACATAGATGAAGATCTTTTCAGATACTGTTGTAAAGAAGAGGACACTATTATCTTGGCTAGCTGGCTGTATGAGTTGGAAAGGGAAAAATAAAAAAAGTCTGGTCCCAACTTTTCAATTTATTGGGGGCAAAAGTTTTAAATTCAGCGGTTTTTGTGAAGCAACTCTTGCAGTTTTCCTATGGATATTTGATATTTCCCTAGATGTATAGAGGTCCTTTGTTCCCATTAATAGGTTAATAGCGCGGGCCATGTCCAATTGTTCACTTGGTTCTTGAGCAAGCTCCACTACTCGATAAAGTCAAATCTTTCTCCCCTTTTGTTTTGTTTTATTTTTGTAACTTTTTTGTAACAGTTATTTTGTTTTATTTATTAAAAGAGTAATAATAATAATGATAATAATAATAATAATGAAGAATATAGAGAAAAACAAATTAGTGTATACTCATACAAGAGCAACAAGTATTTCGGTTTTTTTTTTGTATATCTCCATTATTCTGAATCCTACATACTACTTCTCCGGAAATAAGTTGCTACAATTAGGGTAGAAAATCAATCACAATATGCATGGTAGTAGGTGGCTGCCATGTAAGAATATTGAGAAAGTAAGAGAAATTGATTAGCATCAATTTTCAGAATACATTTAATCAAAAATATCTTAATATTTAAATTTATGATTTAATAATTATCTTATAGGGTTAAAGGGTGAAGTTGGGTTTATAAATTTTTATAAATGATTATTAAACATTTAAATTGATTTAAAAGAGTTCGTTTATGATATTTATGAAAATGATTATTTTTTAAAAGTAAATTTGGAAAGTGGTATTAAGTTTGTGGTTAAATTAGAATTGCTCCGGAAAGTAATGGTTGCCTCTATCTTACTTAAGGGAAGCTTATTTACCAAGTGAATTGGTGATGGTGATGCATGCATGGTAATGTTTGTTCTTCCATTTTGTATGACATTTAATTATTTAAAATTTAATCATGATTTCTTATTTAGTTATTTTAGTAATCGACGTAGATACAAAAGTTAGTGTCCAAACTAAGAAGTTTTTCATCACCAAAAATCGGAATGTCGCCATAATATTTGTTAAAGATTATTTGTCTCATCAAAACATGTTTAGTTTTAACATTTACACCAAAAACTAATAGACTAAAAGCTCAAAAAGTAAAAAAAAAAAAACAACTAGCATGTTTTACTAAAGAGTTTTGTTGCTAGGATGATTTTATTAAAGATTTTAGGTGATTAATATCTAGCTAGCTTATTAATTTGATACGTTGATACTGTGAACGTACATAAAACATCAGAAGACGAATATATGTTTTCATCTAATCATGTGGTTAAAATTACGTAGATAAAAAAAACAACTTTAGTAATGCTCAAATCGAAATAACATACATAAACAACTTTATTATTACTCAAATTGAAATAACGTACATCATAGACGTAGAGGGAAGCAAACTCATCAGCTTCGTCCTACGTACTATTTTATTTTATTTTTAAAAAAGGAAACAACGCTCACACATACACTTAAATCCAACATACACCACGCTTACATTCTTACTTTTTTAATTCGATACTTCATCAGTTTAATAACGACCGTAGCAGTGGCAGTGATCGTCGTGGTCATTTGTCAAATGCACTCCGTGGTGATGATCATGATCCTCACACTCTCCTCTGCATGACTCGTGGTAATGCTCAGCGCACTTGGCTTCACAATAGCTTTCACTACATGGGTACGCCAATATGGCTTCGCCTAAATACTTCGTACATGTCGCCTCGCTCTTTGGTATTTCTATATATAATGAACATTCATTCAGTTTCTATAAATTGAATTATACATATGTATAAATATATGCATGCATATGAAATTTTTGAGAAAAATTAGAACCAAAAATTACCGGCCGAAATGAATAAGACAACGAGCAAAAGAGTGGTGAAGCAGATGGAACTGATGGTCTTTGCCATTTCTGTAGCTATTGCTTCTTCTTTCTACTCTTAGGTAATGGCTTCTTTCTGTATTTAGAAACTTGGGTGATACTAATGAATGGGGGTTGTAGTCTATTTATAGCAAAAATATAGTTGACTTTTGTTACCCTATTTGCAACGTCGTGGTTTCATTCTTACATATATGTGGCCTGTATAAGGCCCATTTCTTGGCTTACATACTGCCGTTTTAAAGTCCAATTGCGAAATCCTCTCAAAGCTTTCTACTAGGAGTTTCAGAAATAAATTATAAAAGGTTGAGATACATAAAACGAATCCGGATAAAGAAGTATCATGATCAGATTGTTCGCAGGAAACTTGACCGGTGGGTTTTCGGTGACCAAAAGTGTTTGAAGGGTTTAGGAGGATGTAGAGAAGTAGAACTGGTGACAACTGACAAGAGGAAGAAAAGAAGTAGAAAGGTATGAGAAGAGTTTTGTTGGCTATGTGATTTTTCCTCATTTTAACGAGCATGGCTTTGGAAATGGTAGTAAAAATTTAGATATGCTGCCAACCTTTTGCTTTATTGGGGAGTAATTAAATTAAACGGTATAAAATAACCAAATTTTCAAGTTTTCTTAGTGGCAGTATTACCTAATTGGCTAATTCTATAGAGGTCATTTGATCCATAGTAATTGTTTCGTATAGCTAGCTAGACTTCATGGCCACTTGATTCTAGCTATAGTTCATAATGAAACTCCTCATTAATGTCTTTTAACCATCCGGGTAAGGTAATCTATCTCGACCTTTTAAAAGCTTTAAAGTCAAATCCTTCTCCCCTTTTTATTTGATTTATAATTTCTATAGCTTTATAATGCTAACGGTTTAAATAGAAAGATTATTGCGGCAAAGGCTCCTGGCTAGAACCCTAGTTCCCTAAACATTTTAATGCATGCTTGAATTAGTGTATACAATAAAATATAAATGAAAGCCTAGTTAATTTAGATATTCTCTGAACAAAAACGGCTTACTCAATCTTTCCTGAGTAAAACGTATTTACCAAGAAGAAATTAACAGTAGTGGAGTTTATACTTTCATAAGTTTGTGTGTTTAATAAGAATTTTGGTAATCAGCGTAGGGGAAAGTAAAATAGTTATTCTCGAAACTAAGAAGTTTATCATCACCGAGTTCTGAATAAATACAAATTATAGTGTCACCATAATATATTTGTCAATAGCATGCATTATGTGGATATGTAGCTGCATATGATTTATAATACTTGCGATTTGCTAGAGATAGCATTATAACGAAAATCGTGAAGAAAACGAGTGCGTATTTTTTAATCTAAATCGAATTAAAGTACGTAGACATAACACAAGTATAGTTTATTATTAATACGAAACAGCATACAACATGATCTTATTATAAACTTAGAAGGTCAACATTCTTCATTTTACTTGAAGCAAACAACTTAAACATACATACCTTATTAGATCGAACATACCACAATTACATTATATATGTATAAGATTTTATTTGTTTTTATTTCATACGATATTTTATTTGTGTAATTTTCAGTATTTTCCGTAACAGTGGCAATGCTCTTCGTAGCCATGCATCTCACACTCTCCTTTACATGAGTGGTAGTAATGTTCCTTACACACTTCCTTACAAGCTTTTTCCTTACATGGATGCACTGGGGCTTCGCCTAAGAACTTCTTACAAGTCGCCTCGCTCTTCTGGATTTCTGTACATATCCAACATCCATTCAAACGCATAAACACACTAAATTTGATTATGATGAGACTGAAGAAGGGATATAATGAAAGAAACATTTTCTTGATTTATGCATGCATGCATGAAAATTTTGGAAAATACTAAAGTCGAATTACCGGTGGACATTAACAAGACAACGAGCAAAAGAGTGGCGAAGCAGATTGAATTGAGGGTCTTTGCCATTTCTTACACTTAACTAATTGTTTGTTTCTGTTAAACTTGGATTATACAAATTAAATCAGTGGGGATTGTTATATATTTATAATGAAATCTTTGTTGACTTATTAGCAGTTCAATTATATATTCTATTGTATGTACACTAATTAGGCAGAGCTCTTAAATTCCATGCAGACTTACATGTTACAGCCAGTTAGGTAATTTCTCTCTCTACAGCTCTTAAATATTATTTGCGTATACTTTTTTTGGTAAAATATTTGCGTATACTTTCCAGAAATATATACAATTTTTGTTTCTTGAATAACACCATGGTTTAGTTTAAATATATATATATATAGATATATATATATATATCATTTTTTCTTGAAAAGTTTCTAATTTTGTTATAAGAATCTGAACTCAGCTGTACAATTGGTTCTTACTTCTTTATTTAAAATTAATCTCTTCTTAAGAATGATTATTTTTTTGATTTTGAAAATTCATTTAAAAATTGTAGTATTTAATAAACCAAAAAATAATAACAATGCAAAGCATACGATAGTTACTAATTTGAATTAAAAACATATATTTATTTTATGTATTGGATTTGCAATTCATATCAAATATAATGTTGTCAAAGAGATACACCACAACTAACAAAAATAATCAAATAAATGAAACAAACACACGATTTTATTATTATAAAAAAAAATCAAACTACTAAGCAATAAAACACATTAGAAAGCTATATTCCATGAATAATCTTAGCGCATTGGATCTTAATCCATTTGTAACTCTTTTTCAAAGATTTCTTCACCTTTCCCTCAGCTGAATAAAGCTTGTATTTCGCCACTCGTCTCTTTCTCTTTATCTCAGGATCGTTCCACCATCCTATGATTATTACATTTATAAAAAAAACATATTAATCATATGTGTATAACGTTTTTAAAAAATATATATATAATGTTAGAATCTTTGTAAACCCCATATAAAATGTTAGAGCGATGATCATTTTAAACGTAATGATTGTTTATACATTACACCACCCTCAACCAGAATCATTATTTGTAAATGTAGAAACAGAATGCAACCCACAAAATTTTGTTGTAGTTAGTTTACAAACCGTATGATTCAATTTTTAAGTACCTTTTAACGTTTTTGAATGAGAAGGAGGTCTTCTGGATTTAACGGGCATGTCTTTGTATGAAATTTTACGCCATGGATCTGATGTCATGGGAGATCGATTACGCTTTAATTCTCTTACAACATAGATTCCTCTAACCGGTTTTAAATCGGCAGGATCAACTAGTTGGAGGTTCCGACCTCCTTCATACGATTTGTAAGATCGTATGTTAGGAGATTGGAGATCCTGCATCCCGTCTCTCTTTCTTTTATTTATTTTATTTTTTCTGTTTTTATATCTCATTTTAATATCCATAGTGTGATCTAGAATCTTGTTTTTCAGGAGAGGCAATATGTGGTGGAAAAAAAACTTGTTACAACAAATTCATCAAAAATAGAAATGAAATTAACTTTTGACAAACAATAGACTAGAAAAAGCCAATACAAAACATCAACCATAGTCTTGCCCTTAAATAGATATGATCTCTTTTTCTTTCCCAGCTTAGTGATTTTTCCACTAGTTATATATGATTGATTACCAGAAAATATATATATATATATATATATATATATATATATGATTCAACATAAGGCTCCAGTATTCAACATAAGGCTCCAGTGTGTAGTCCTACTCCGGCTGCCTCTCTGTACCTCACTGCAATGTCGGAAAATCCAGAAATTTCCAGAAACGGTTTTCAATTACTCTCAAAACTCATCGGTTGGGTTATTCAACGTCGATTTCGACTTCTTTGCGTTTCTTCGAACGAGGGCTCTAAGAATACAAGTAAAGCTTCTCTACGGGTCTATTCTCTCCTTAGTTACATCTATCATTCGTCATGTTTTAGTTATTTTATTTGTCGAGAAGTCCGTTGGACCTTTAATTTTAGTATAAGCATTTGATGTTCAAAAAAAAAGAAGAGCCTCCAGTATAATTACTAGAGTAAAGGTCCGAACCATATGGGTATGTGTAACGTACGGAGATTTTAAGTTCATTCACTAAACAACCCTCACGCAGTGGGAGTATGGGATTAATTCTGCAAGAGAAAAATCAATGTTGATTGAATTGAGGTTACCGACTCTTGCATCTCTTTGTGTCATCTCTCTTATGCTATTTATAGAGTAACAAAACACGTGACTAAGAACCTTGCCCTTCAAGTCACTGACATCTTCACGTGGTACTAACTCCTCTGATTGGATATTTCAAGTAATATATAATATTGAATTTACTCTCTATAAACTTGAGACTTAGTACGCTTGCTATGTTTGGCATTCTCCGGCCACTTAGTTTTTAGTTCTACACATAATTACACATTCTTAATGCCTTCTTTTATTACACATCAAGGACTAATTACTAACCTATGTTAGCCCTACCGGGGCGGCATTTAGTTTAGAACTTAAGTCTGGTTTGGTTTAGTCTAGGTTATAGAGATTACACTGCTTTGAATAGTAATGAGAATATTGGTCTTTGGTAGTTCCTAACCTGGAACAAACCGTACAGGTCCTATATCTTCTTAACATGTACATAAACGTTTATAAACAAACTCTTCAAAATCCAAATACAAGACAGAACGCAATTCGAATTTATCTTCAGACAATTTTGGTCGATACAGCAGAACAGTGAGCAACGCAAACATTGTGGGGTCCCCATTATGAAAGAATAAAATAATGAGAGGGGTCAATCTCTTTCTTGGGTCACAAGAAAATCTCCTTGAGGATTAAGAGAACTATCATGATGAAGCAGAGGATAACAAGAACAGACGCACACATAACCATACCACCACTCCTCTGTGTACGTTCCGCCTGTGGAGTTTCACAAAGCGATTCCATTGAACATTATGAATCATTGAGAGAGAGAGATGGTGTATACTCAGGTCAAATAATGGTTTACCTTTTGCAGCTGTTTGAGACCATCTTCAACTGTACTAGCAACGTTCTGGATGTTATAGTCAATCCGATCAACTATAGTGCCCTGTCACAACAAGTTTTGATCTCAAATTATTATATTCCTACAGTAAGTGACTTAGACGCTATGTAGCAGCTAAAACAGTGTTGTACCTGATCTATTACAAGTGCAGAAAGATCCTTCATTATCTGAGCGAGCTCGTTTACAGATTCAACAACCTGTAGATTACACATAAGGAGAATGTGACACGGTTATAACAGCAATGAAGAGCACTATGAGTTGCAAACACTAACCTGCTGAATCTCTTTCTCCCTCTCTACCGATATTGCCTCGCTCTTTTTGATCTTACTCATCTGGTGCTCACTAAATAACTGAAACAAAAAAAAATGCATAGCTTGCATAGTTACAGATCATATACAAAAGAGAAACAACGGCTTGTAGATTGCAATAAAGAAGCCATACTATATCATCGAAGTCATCATCTTCTGCTCTAGAGCTGCTTCCGTTGAGATTCATCTCTAAGTCCCCTCCATCCTGACCATACATCACAAAGTCAAAGCTTCTTATAGAATCTTTCAAAACTAACAAGAGATCCAATGAAAATCATATTAACAACAGAACAAGAGACTCCACAACAGAGCAACTATAACTTCATTGCATACCTCTTTTTGTAGTCTCAAGCGTTTCAGATAAGTAGACTGTTTCTTGCGGAGCTCCATAGAAAGGAATTGGAGATCAGTAGCAAGAGATCGCTGTTATAAAGAGTCAAAATTTAGGTGGTGATGTAAAGGACACACGTCAAGTGAAAGTTAGTGCACTAACCTGAACGTTTTTCCTGACGTTTGAATCTTCAGAAGGTCCAGCTGCAGATAGCTTCTGAAGCTGCTTCTCTGATTTCCTCAACAGGAAAGTAATCTCCTGCGTCAAAGACTCGATCTGATGCTGGTCTTCTTTACCATCACCAAACGTAGGCATCAAGGCTTTCGCATGAGCCTTCCCTAGTTCAGCCATTTTAGTCCTAGCACGCTGAATGTTCCCTGAAATCTCCTCGGAGACATCAACCCAGTCTGGTGGTAACCCCACTGTTATTGCTCCTCCTCTACTGTAACATTGAAGAAAAAGGTTTCAGCTTCAACAAATCAATAAGAAACTCTTTTTTTTTCTTAATTACCATGGAAGTTCACCTTAGGCCCATAAAGAATAGCATCTAAAAATCGGTCTAGGCGGCGACTAGCCGAAATGATTTTCTCAACAACCAAATTATACCACTAAGCTCGGTTTAAACTGTTCAAAATCGGTTAAGATTGGCTTAAATTGATCTAAATATGTTAAGTTAACCAATAATGTTAATACAAATCTACAAATTTGTTTTGCTTTGTATATAATAATAATTCATCATAATTAAACTAAAAAATGTTAACATCTAGACATGGCCTAGCCTCACGAATAATCCGCCTAGTCGCTAATACTCTATAAACATCCTAGTTACCGCCTACTGATTTCTTGAATATTGACATTTTGTACCGGGGCATAAGGGAACCATTGTTGCTCATAGTACCAATTCTTCTACTCAATCAACAAATTACTTCAAGATTCATAAGCTAACTTCACACTAACAGCTACCTCAAGATTGATGAGTTTCAAATGCAATCAATCACAAAGCTCCAACAATTCAATGGCGCATATCGAGATGAAGAGAAGTTGTATACCTCGAACTCCCTGGATCTTCGGTACTCACTGGAGCGTAGGATCGCTTGGGATGCAACAGAGTCGCGCTCGCCATCTCGATCACCGGACCTACGCCGGATTTCGCTTCCGTCATCGGAGCACGGACGCTCCTCAGAGAGTTTCTGTACTTGCGGAACAAGAGCGTGCGATTCCTCGTCGCCATTATCAGCTATAGATGATGTTAAACCCCTGACGGTTTTTCGATTGAGCTATAGATCTGAAGAACAGGATCGTGGTTTCATCATAAGCAATTAGCAACGGAATCAGCGCGAATCGTTATGTAAAACGAGATCGGAGGTTTCTGGAGGATCGATTCCGTCGTTCGCCGGCGGGATTAAACTTCTCCGACGGGAAAAAGTCAGCTCCCAGATTTACAAATTGGAAATATTCATTATTTCTTTGCCGGAAATTAAATCTATTAAAAAAGGAAAATTAGTTAGTTTTGGGCTTAATTTGATTCTTAATGGGCCTATATATAAACTCGGCTGGGAGGTTAATGTAGTGACCCATTAATATTCAAACTAAGCTTAAGAAGTTTATATCGTAGCCTATTAAGATATAGACAGACATGTTTAATATCGTTTCGTTGCTTTCTTAATTTAAGAGGTCTGCATTGTACTCTCTAAGCAAAGATATATAGATACCCAAAATGTTAAAGATACGTAGTCTTTTCATGTCATAGATTTACAAAACGAGGTTTTGCTAGAAGTGAAGTGAACATGAGAAACATAAAGAATTAGCATTTTTTTGTTTAATTTAAGCGTAGTTCACTTCATTGTTAACGTAAGGCTTTACAGTTAAAAGTAGACAAAGGCCCATATACATAACAGTATTTATTCGTGCAAGCCTCCTCTTGTCTGTTTGTTATCTTCGTCTCTGCATTTATAACGTTTATCTCTTATCAACTTGGAAACTTCAGATCTACTTTCGATCATATATAAGAGAAAAATTGAAAACTGAGTATGGTAGGGGCTGCGCGAACGCAAACCCCCTCTGCCACAAATAATGACGTAAGCTCTTCCACTTGGGAAGACTTTAGGCTAAGCGCCCTTCCTCGGTGCAATGGAAGTCACTAGCCTAGGCCACTCGTCTTCTTGATCACGAGTCGACCCCGTCCAGGTAAGTAATTTGTATGTACCCATGAGGCTCTCTTTTATACTGTGTCTCCAGAGCCTTCTTTGTTTCCCGTAACCGATGTGGGACGTTATAAAGTCTCAAACCTTTTGCTGTTCTTGTTTCTTTGAGAAGCACCGCGTGCCGTTTCATCGCACGCGAGACGGCAAGACCTTGGCTTACTGTTTACATCCTCTACTGGGCTGGGTATCCCTTGAGGCCCAAAATTAGTTAGTAGTATAAGGTCATCAATGACCGACTCTTAAATTAGCGTCTACTATATAGTGTTGGGCCTGTTGGTTAAAGCTATAGCTTACCTAGAGAGTTAAACGAGATTGTAGATGGATGTCTAAACTCTAAAGCAATAATGGACATGGTCCATGGGTTGTGTAGATCTCTTAAGTTATAGATACGTAAACGTTGGTTGAAATTCAACTACCTGGTAAGTAAGTTATGATGTAGATAACAACTTTAAATTGTGATTTGTGAGTTGAGTGGAAAGGTAATCTAGAAACTTGGATGTCACGGAGAGAACAGTTATTCAACCTTTTAACTATTTTAATGCTGCATTTTCTATATATTAACAACTTCAAACTCCCTTCGCTGATCTTTCTATAAAATTCAATAACTGAGCTATATTGAGAACAAATCTAAGTCTTTTGTTAAAAAATTGAGTAAAAGTACATTAAAAGGGAGTTAATACCCACAATGATGTCCAACAAAATAATATGTAGAAGTTTGATATTTAAAAATGGTTATAAAAACGAAAACTTAATATGGCCAACGATCAAAACCAAAAAGTAAGAAAAAAATAACATAGAAGCAATATTCTAAAAGTATACACTAGACTTCCACTTCAATGTTCTCAGTTCGTGCATTCAACTGGAACGCATATGCAACTCTAGTTCATACAATATATCTTGTTGATACGTTGTATTAAACAAAGTTGGATACTCGATTATCTATGTTTTAAACCTCTTATTTTGTCTTTGAAAAAAGACAACTATATTAAAAATATATAGTTGGTGATTAGTCACTTCGTGAAATTTTGGAAGTTTATGAAAAAGTGGAGCCGTCGAGTGACTTATAAACTAAATCGCATAAGAAAATAGGATTGGCAATATCCAATGCGACTTTTTCAGGGAAAAAAAAAGCATAATCACTTTTAAGAAAGCTATATATAAAGGATGTTTTATAAATGCTAGTGGTGTTAGATATTTATATTATAAGGGAACCAATTGCACTAAGTTCATATATATCACTAATAAAAATGTGGCTCATATTAAGACAAGTAATTATAAGTTAAGACTTGAACTTATAAATGAGCTTCTACATATATATAATGAGAGAGAAGATATTCTTGTAAAGAAGATATTAGCAGCTGATAAGAATTGATGGCGAATAGATAAAGCTGGTGGTGAGATAAGCTGAAGTACCACATAAGTACATATAAACAAAAGCAAACACTAAACTTAACCAACTAAACTATATATTGTTTTCAATCTAATCTTAATTTAATTTTGCTTATCTCGTATTCTTATTTTGAATATGACTTTATTTTTTTTTGTTTTTACTGTTTACATTACATGTTAATCTTATGTATATGCTCAAAGAAAATAACTATTTATGTTTCCATCAATTTCATTTATATATAATTATCTTAGCGAATGAAGAAATGCAGTTTGTAAGAAATATATAAGACATAAAAGATATGAACAAATATAAATTTACCATATTGCTTATACATAAATGTATAATTACATGAAGAATGCTATAATGGTGGCTAAATGTTCACTTGTGAGATTTTTTCCATTAGAGTTAATTTATTCTGTTAAATCGCGCTTCCTGCATTGTTAGATTACCTAGCTACTGGTGGGGTTTTATCGATCAAAATGACGAAAAATGAAAATAATTACGTTAGTACATCATATTAACTTCTAAATTTGTTTTTCTATAAGTTTCATCATCCTTTATCATTTTAAAACAGATTCAATTCTAGTTTCTAGACTTTCTGTGTTGGATTTTGGAGATGGCTATGCAGACTAGTCCACAGATCTCTTGGTGGAATGCTTTTAGATCTCAGCCGTTGCCTCCGGTGAGTCTTGCCGGAGATTCTGACTCGTTCGGATCTGCCGTAGAGACAGAACATGGTGTGGATAAACAGAACAACTCTGCAACTCACTTGGCTTTCTCACTTGGTAACTCTTTAACTTCCTTTGTCTTTCTCTATGTATGTCTTCAAAATGGATGGTCCTAGTGAATTCTCCAAAGTGAGTTTGTGGAAAATGGTACAGCATGTTTTAGTTACCTATTTATAGCCTTATAGTGTGTAACTGAGCTAAATTTTTAAAGGGAATATATAAAAGGAAATATATTTCGTATGTTTCATATGGTAATGATTCCTTTTATAGATAATTGTGAATCTAAAAGTGCAGTTTTTATATTATTTTAGGTGATGTAAAGAGTTCAAGAGTTGTGGCAAAGCCTCATGGAGCTGCTTTCTCAATGCAACCACCTTGCTTGGAACTTGGATTTACTCAGCAACAGGTAAACATCTAAAAATAAAATATATCATCAATGTTTTCTAAAGTTGTTTCTGAGTATGTATTGTTTGTTGTCTTCTTTGGCACATTTAGATGTATCCTTGTGTTGAACAAGGATACTATGGAGTTGTTTCAGCCTATGGATCTCAGAGCAGAGTAATGCTTCCTCTAAACATGGAAACAGAAGATGGAACAATCTTTGTGAACTCAAAGCAATACCATGCCATCATCAGGCGACGCCAATCACGTGCAAAGGCTGCTGCTGTTCTTGACCAGAACAAACTGAGTAGCAGAGGCCGTAAGGTAAACTATGTTGCTGCATGTTGCAAATCAATATTCCTCCATTCCATTTTATATGTTGTTATAGGTTTTTTTCACATAGATTAAAAATTACTAAATTTAATGTCTTAATCTTAATTAATATATTGTTTTATTTGACAATTTTAATGAATAAGTTAAAATAATAGGGAAAAAATGAAAAACTATCAAGTAAATGCATTGAAAACATAAAAATAAAACTTAAAATAAACAAATTTTAAACATTAAAATGACAATTAATATGAAACGGATGGAGTACTAGTTAGTGTTTTATTTGTTGTTCTTATGTTAATGTACGTTGCAGCCATATATGCATCACTCACGCCATCTCCATGCACTGCGCCGTCCTAGAGGATCCGGTGGAAGATTCTTGAACACTAAAAGTGGAACCAATGCAAAGAAAGCTGATGGAACTAAGCAGACTCAGAGTCAGGCTATGTCTCAGCAAAGTAATTCTCAGAACTCTGAAGTTCTTCATCCGGAAAGTGGGACCATGAACTTATCTACCGGACTAAATGTGTCTGGATCAGAAGTTACAAGCATGAACTACTTTCTGAGTTCTCCGGTTCATCCTCTTGGTGGCATGGTGATGCCTAGCAAGTGGACTGCATCAGTAGCAGCAATGGATAATGGCTGCTGCTATTTCAAAACCTGATATTTTACCTTTGTTTCTCAGTCAACTGGAGATAGAGAGGAGAGAACTCTTTGTCTTGGAAAAGGACAATGCGTTTTTTCTTTTTATTCTTGCATTTGACTGTGGACAGGCAAATCATCTTTGGCTCATTCTCTACTAAGGCTTCTTCACCTTCAGGTGAACGGAGCTTTGGTTTTATCTCAGTGTGAAACTAGTTAGATGGGGCTTTGGCAACTAAACCCACTTGTTCCAACTCTATCGCTTGTTTTTATGATGTTGTATCTCTCTCATTGCGTGTGTGTGTTTATGTATGTTTCTGAAACAATTGTAAAAACTTGTAGTTGTGTGGCTTATGTAATATATTTCAGTCCTGCTTTCGTATATTTTTTCCTTATCTCATTGGTTGAAATCAGAATACACACCGAAACTAGAAGTGCTTCTTCTTGGAAGAAGTGACCTATGAGTCCGTTGATAGTTGATTTTTAACTCAAGTACAAGCTCTAGAAATTACTCGTGTCACAATAGAAGAGTCTAAAATACAAAGTTATGGGAAGAATTGAAGAAATGAACAAGATGCTAAGGAGCCTAATAATCGTTTTGTGAAGGACTTCATTTTAAAAGTTTGTTATAATAACTTCTTCCACTTCGTTTATCTACTGTTTGTAACGAACTAGAGCTCATCATGCTTTTTGATAAAAGCTCATGTGTGACGATTGATTAATTGATGCCTCGTAAGACTTGGCCGAGACATAGAGTATTCTACTCAGATCCATATGCGTTTTTACCATCAAGAGGTAGTTCAATCCTTTGGATACAACCAGGGAGATGCATGTAGTACCACTGAACAACAACAACGTGGTCTAGCCATTGATTCTCAGTCAGCCAGTATTTTGATTAATATATAATTTGTTGTACTTAGTTTTAATTCTGAACTCTCCTTTTCAGGGTCTCCTAAAGTAACCGCGAGAAGCTGTGCGAGCTTCTTGAACGGAATCCAAAGTTAATGCAAATGCTTCAGGTTGTTTTCTACACTCATTTTTCCCCTCTTATGCTTTCTGAAAGCATCATTGACCTTTGTGTTCACTTGTAGAGTTAACGCTGAAAGGGGGTTTTGTAATTGTTCGTTGTGACAGGACGACTACGGCAACTGTGAGAAGAAAGAGCGACCACTTAGCAACGTATATCCCTCGCTTACTAGTTGTTTCTCCATTCATGTAATGTTTTAACACAGAGCATGTACATTGTTTCAGTTGATGTGTGGACATAAGTTGTAAAGTATCGAGAGCTTGTTTGTAAGCTACGGACACGAGACTTGTTTAGTGAACAACGAATAGATGACTTACTACCAACTTTGGTATTATCTTAAGATTTAAAGAAATGACAAATTTAATACTATGTATGGTAGGGGCTGCGCGAACGCAAACCCCCTCTGCCACAAATAATGACGTAAGCTCTTCCACTTGGGAAGACTTTAGGCTAAGCGCCCTTCCTCGGTGCAATGGAAGTCACTAGCCTAGGCCACTCGTCTTCTTGATCACGAGTCGACCCCGTCCAGGTAAGTGATTTGCTAGTAGTACCCACGACTGTTGTATTTATACTAAGATTCCGAAGGGTCCTTTGTAACTTGCAACCGATGTGGGACTTTGCTAAATCTCAAACTTTCCGCCGTTATTATTTCTTTTAGAAGCACCGCTTGCCGTTTCAGTGCCTTCCTTGTTGAACGATGTGTCGGTTAAACCTGATCAATACGCGAAACGGCAAGTCCTTTGTCTAGAGGTTGGATTCTTTACTGGGCTGGACTCTTATGGGGCCCAAGTCCATTTCACTAATATAAAATGCGATGGAGATTTGGATCCGACTTATTTTTTCCACTTGAAACGTGATCCTTCTCCCCGCCTTATTTTACGCTCTATCTATTTACAATTTGCTTTTGGTTGGTTGGTTGGTTGGTTGCGAAAGTTCTTTTGATTTGGTTAGGAGTCGGGCTAGCTGAGAGAGCTCTCGTCTCAGTGACGGATAAACCTCGACGGCTTCTGGCAGCTATTGAGCTTTTAAAAATAGTCCTTTAAATGGGCTCAATCTATTGGTTTTAGAAGTACATTCAGCTATTCGAAAAAGCCTCATAATAAATAGCTAAAGACTTTGCTGCGCGGATAATAAGGAATACTGTGTCGTTTATGAGATGGAATGGATCAGTGTCGGAGCTAGCCAAAGTGTTTACCGGATCAGTTTTAGAGTCAACATATATATTACATGGGTCAATAAGCCTATTTTACTATGTTTTCTCAGTTTTTTTCTGTTAAAACACAAGTAAAAAAAAAAAATTTCCTTGATTTCACATGGGTACTGCAGTGGATTTCACAATGAACTACCTCTGCCACTGTAAAAACACATGGATTCACAATGAACTACCTCTGCCACTGTAACGGATTAAAGCGTGGTTAGATGAAACTGATGTTGAATCATCACCCTGTCAACCTTTAGGTTACTATGGGCCCCTCCATTGTGGCCCCAATCTGTTATAACATTGACACCTTTCAAATGAAAGTGAAACTCCTTTTTATTCTCCATTTTCTTAATTATATTTATGTTTCTCTAATTAATATACAACATATCTCACTTGTTTTTCTTCATACATATTCATTTTGGAGTGGCACGACCAATCATTGCCTGAGTTGATCTTAATCCAGATTTGAGGAAGATAATGCGCAATTAAATGATTATTCGGAGAAAGATAGATAGCCTTGTAATGATTGTAATTTTAATGCTTCTATATATCAACTGGATCATAAATTATGATCATTTTCTTACAACCAACCAATCAAAAGCTATTCACCACTAGATTCATCCCACTTTTTTAGCTCTCCTTTGTCCACGATACACGTATAATGATTATTGTTGGAAAATATTACTTGTAAAATAATTTATAAAAAATAAATTGTCTAACAATTCTAGAAACTGACCAAATAACAAAACTATTATGAAAATCTCAACTAGAAATAGCAGAAAGCGGTCAAACGTTGTGGTCTGAAAGTGGAATGGGAGGCCACGGCACACAAACAAAAAAAGTCCTTATCTGGTGCACCGTCCCACATGTGATGAGACTGTTAAAATGAATGGCATGGTCCTTTATTAGACTGTGGTCACTAGTGGACCCCCAATGAGGACCAAACTAATCAATATGGTTCTCACATGGATTTGAACTTTTATAATCAAACAACAGAATACTGTGCTATATGGTGTTCGTCACGTGGGAATATCGCGTCACTCACACGGTCACACCGAAAGTCCTCCTCCAAGATCGTCTGTTCCGGCACGTGCCATATGGTGTTTGTCACGTGGGAATATTGGTCTCTAACGAAATTCAATGTCTTCTTGTGGTTGGTTATTAGTTTTAAATTATTGAGGCAATGCAACCATTTTGTTTGCATCGTCGTCGCCGACACAATAATGTGTCATCGGACTTATAATCGATTGGGTCCCATGTGAAGACTAATGTCACATACGGGATACACCGTCATTTCACGGTGAACCACCCGGTCCGACTAACTGAGTTCTCTTGTGGGGGGAGGCTTCGTTTAGTACAGTTTTGTGTAAGTTGTGACGTTAAGGTTTTCTATTCGTTTGATACGAGTGAGCGTTCTGAGATTTTGGAGGTGTAAAAAGAGATTTTATATTGAAAACACTTTTGCAATTTTAAGAACTTATATATCTATGTAAATTATTTGGCTATAAACCAAAGAACTATAAACCAAAAGTTCCAGTTGGCTATTCTCAAGACCGCATTTGCGAGAGAGTATATGTTTTGATACCTTAGGAGGTTTGATACTAATGTTCAACCTGTTTAAGAGCAATATTATTGGGGGTTTCTTGTTTTTAGGTTCTAGTACATATTTGCGTATATATATACTATATATGCGTATGTAATCGTAGAGTTTTAAGTTTTACGGGAAACTCGACCGAAAATTTCTTAAGTATTTGTTATTTTCAGTATTAACCTGAAATCTCAGAATTTAGTTTTTTTTTTTTGCTAAACTGTTAATATTATTAAAAATGAAAAAAGAAGCTTACAAAATGAAAGTTCTAAGGGAAATGTTTCATAGGCAAAAAAATAAAACATGGAAACATTACTACAACCGATCAAGGTAAACAAATGATACTCAGCTCAACCATTTGGACAGAAGGAATTTGAAGTTCCTATTGCCCATTCTTCCCAAAATTATGAGTTTTATTTCATGGTCTATCATTCTGAAAACAACACTTGCAGGGTTGAAAGACTGGTTGTGGAGCGTATCATTTCGTTGCCGCCATATATGGTATACGGTAGCTTGGGCTACAATCTTCCTAAGCAGCGAAGGGGCTCTGGGTGATGAGCGTTTAATCCAAGATAAGAGTTCATTCCAATCATCGGAATTTAGTTTCATTTATGGTTTGTATAGGTTCGAGGTAGGTACAAACGTGGACCATTTGAATAAATTTCATGAAAAAGTTAACCCTGTAACGTTTCTTTTCTACATACTCTAGAATCTTTGATTTATGTTAAACGTGTATCGTTATACGATCGACGGGGCTTTATTAAGTTTGCATGCGTCAAGACTCAAAACGACAAAACGCCAATTCTTTTTAAGCTGCTTTTTACCCATTACGGAAACAATTTTTTTGCATAATTGAGCTTTTATAACCCATGACGACGTGTTGGCTGCTCGAGCAAAGCATAGGGACAGCAGAACCAACAGTGAGCTTAAAGAAAGTTTAATTAAAATTATATAGATTGACGATCGTGATTTACTGATCACTAACGTGAAATGCAGGCTATTTGATAATTGATGTCTACAAAACTAACTAAAGCTAGTCATCCTAAACTAACACAGATTCAATATCACAGTATATACCCCACGATAAGCTATATTTAGATGTTCAAATCATAGCGCCCTAACGTTAGGAACAAAAACTCGATGTAACTTAACAAACCAATCACGATAGTATTGTTGTTGAATACTTTTGTTGTTGTTTTTTTGACGACTGAAAACTTTTGTTCAAAGCTAATAATTTAGTTTCTTCCACCGTTACTTGTACCAAACACAAATTTCACACGAACATAAAACATCATTTTAAGCTTTTTTCTTTCACACACAATTTGTTGATTATCCTTTTTAACCAAGATGTTTCGAGTTTTAGTATATGGTATGATCCACTTCTTGGTTCTCCAATTTTCTTTTGAATTCAACCGAATCAGCTAACTTGCTCAAGATTACACACAAATATACTTGTTTGGGAAATAGTTTTGTTTTGGTTGTAGTATGATCGGCGGTGCATTTATTGTAGAAGAGTTTTTATATACTGAAATGGAAATAAGTGATCAATTGAAACAGTCTAGTAAAATTGAAGACTATTATTTTTAGTAACAATTTTCCAACTATATTAATAATGTTTGATATCTTATAATCTCTGTCTCTCTCTATTTTATAATATGAAATGTTTATTTTTTGCATATATTGGTGTTAATATACTGACAAAATTCAACATAATTTCAGTATGGACTTCATTATTGCTTTTAAAAAAATTTGTATATGTCAGATCATATTCTATAATGGTTTAAATGTGTTTCTCAAGAGTTTTTTTATTTTTATTTTCTTGATGCAATCATGTATCCTATCAATTTTGATGTTCTTGTCTTTAATAAACTATATTAAGTAACAGAAGTTTTAGACGGAAAAAAGTATTTTCAACACTTAAACATCATTTATTATTTATATAATCACAATTAAGCCAATAACAAAATAGTATAATAGGTGGTCTAACAAATTATAGAAATCGAGGAACATTATTTAAATTAATACATCAGTTTCTTCTAAAACATCATTTATTAATACACACATAGTATTTTATTTTATAGTTGGAATCCATTTTTACTGAACACAATTTATGTGATGAAAAACGAATAAAATATTTCAGAATTTGCCATATAATTTTGCCATTTATAGAATTTCGATCAGATAAATAGAGGATGTTTTATAGTATAAAAGTTTCAATAAGAAATTACAATTTATAAAAAAAGAGTTATAATATACAGACAAAAGACGATAGCTGGCTACGTCTCTGCCTTTATCTTGTTGCCACAAGAAAAATGAGAGGGGAATAGAGTGCCCCAAGAAATAAATTAAAGGGATATCTAAACTTTTTTACATCATTAATAAATGGACTCTGGTGATTTCTGATTCGTGACTCTTCCTCTCTCTCTCTCTCTGCATTATTAGGTTTCTCTCCGGTTATATTGTGTCACTTTCTACGAGCTTCCATCATCTCCCCCGTGTGTAATACGTCAGTTCCTCCTCCTCCTCCTCATCTCTCTCTCTCTCTCTCTCTTCTCATTTCCTTCATGCATTCTGAACTTGTTTTGATTTTTTTCGTACAGTTTGATTATATACTATGCACTTCGTTCTAATCACATTCTGGATATATTCTGGTCTCTGAATCTTGAATACATGAGGAGATAAACGAATATTTCTGATTTGTTTTTTCTCTTCAGAAGTCCCTTTAATTACTTTATGAAGAGCTGATGTAACTCTTTAAGGAACCGATTATTTTCTTCCTCCTTAATTGTCTCTCAAATTTAAATATTTACTTTTACTAATTTGGAAGGCTAATTATTAAATACAAGCAAAGGGAGCAAAACCAGTGGGTTTGGCAGCAATCTTGTTTCACAAAAATAGTAAAATGGGCAAAGAGAATAATAAAGACAAAGTGCTTTTAAGATGTGAAGGTTTTATTGCTTATTTTCCTGGAAAAGTAAAAAAAAAAAAAGAGAAAATCCCAATCTTGCAACTTGGTTTATGTGTGTTAATAAGCTACAGGATATGTTTTTCTTATAAGATAAAACTCGATTTGGCTTCAAGTCTGATCACATTTCTCATATATTTCTTTATGAAGAAATCCATTTTCTTTTATCTAAGTTTTATCGTTCTAGAGAAACTTAGAACTTGTGTGATTGTCTCAGTGGAATTCCATGTCAGACATGAATATTCTATTACCATCTCTTGTCTTTTAACTGTTTTAAAAGTCCACATACTATCTTGTATCCCATGTTTTTCCCCGGGAAAAAGAATCTCAAAAGCAAAGCTTAGTACTTTTAACACTATTTTAACTCCCTCTTGCTCTTTGATTTAATGCAACTATCTGAACCTCTATGTATATACCATACCACCCACAGGTTTCAAGATCATATGGTAGTTTCACCTTCTAGGCAAAATGGGGCATTTCTCTTCCATGTTCAACAGCTTAGCTAGATCGTTCTCGAACAAGAAAGACAATAACAATGGTAAAAGCAACGCGAAGGAAGCCGCAGATGAAATGGCGAGAGAGGCCACGAAGAAGGCGATGATTCTGAAGTCCTCTGGTTGTGTTAATGCAGATGGATCCAATAACTTAGCCTCTGTTTTCTCCAGACGCGGTGAGAAAGGTGTCAATCAGGACTGTGCTATCGTCTGGGAGGTACATTATTACCTATCAATGCTGAATTATTTAGGTTTCTCAGTCTTTGGCGTTTACTTAGCGCGATTTTGTGGTCATTTTTTTGTATATTTAAGCATATTGATATCCAAATAATATTAATGCTGAATTATTCATGGTGAAACATTGATCTTCATCCCCAAAATTTTGAGAGATTATAATAGTAGAAATAGACACATAAATTATAAAAAAAATTAATTAAAATCTTTAGTAAATATTTAGAAGCCTTAAAATATCAGATCGGCCCTGCCAAAGATGTTAACTTACTCCTCTGTATCTAGGGATAACTTGCTCTTTGTGTGCTTTTGCGTCAAGATTGTTTTTGAATACTCCTCCGTGCCTAGGGCTTATCACCAGTACAAAGTTTCACAAGATTATCTGCGTTTAGGTTTGTCCCTAAGTTGTTTAGACTGCATGTTTTGTCTCTAGGGTTGTTATGGTTTTCCTTAAGATGAAGCATCTAAACAGAAGCTAGAGTCATACTCAAGACTGGCTCACTATGCAAGGTTCCCTAAATGTTACTAACAAAAAAATGTTGTTACATATACAAGATTTTTAGCGTTTACGTTTGTTTTTAGCCCTTTCCAGCTGTGTTGTCTTCAAATGTTTACTCGTGTATATTTGTTCATAATGTATTTAACATTTTCTTGGATCTTAAAAAAGGGATTCGGATGTCAAGAAGACATGATGTTCTGTGGGATATTCGATGGACACGGTCCTTGGGGTCATTTCGTGTCCAAACAAGTCAGAAACTCAATGCCTATATCTCTGCTGTGCAACTGGCAAGAGACTCTATCTCAGACTACATTAGTAGAACCCGAAACGGACCAGCGGTTCGCCATCTGGAAACACTTGTACCTCAAAACATGTGCAGATGTCGATCAAGAGCTTCAGCATCACCGAAAGATCGATACTTTCAATAGCGGTACAACCGCTCTAACCGTTGTGAGACAGGTAAAAAAACCATCATATGATTATCACCCCATGAATAAAATCTTGTAATAAAAGTTATATATTCGGTAATGAATGTTCTTAAATGGTTTCTTGTTACAGGGTGAAGTTATTTATGTAGCAAATGTTGGAGATTCACGTGCCGTACTGGCCACGCTATCAGAAGAAGGAGGTTTAACCGCGGTTCAGCTCACCGTTGATTTCAAACCAAACATACCTCGTTAGTTCTATATACATTCTATCACTATACCTAAATAGATCATGTAAATCTCAGTGGTTCTGAATGGTTTTATGTTTTGGTTCTTATGAGAACAGAGGAGGAGGAGCGTATAATCGGATGCAACGGGCGAGTATTCTGCCTTGAAGACGAGCCAGGGGTCCACCGTGTGTGGCAACCAGAAGAGGAATCTCCAGGGCTGGCAATGTCGAGAGCATTCGGAGACTATTGTATTAAAGAGTACGGATTGGTCTCAATTCCTGAAGTGACTCAAAGACATATCTCCAATAGAGACCAGTTTGTAATCTTGGCCACTGATGGGGTAAGCTCAAAAAATGAGATATTTATAATTTTTTTTGCTCATTACTGATGAAGTCATTTAATCTTTTAGGTATGGGATGTGATATCAAATGAAGAGGCCATAGACATTGTTGCCTCAACCGCAGAGCGGCCAAAGGCGGCTAAGCGGCTGGTGGAGCAAGCGGTTAAGGCGTGGAATAAGAAGAGACGTGGCATAGCGATGGATGATATCTCAGCCGTTTGCCTCTTCTTCCATTCTTAGTCATTGTCATCATCTCTAACGCAACATGTTAAGTTATTAACCCTGCCACAACCTGAAAGTATATAGGTAATGGTTTTGGGACCTAGAAAATGTTGTTGTCATGTAAATAGACTTTCACAAGATCGCACTGAATCTTATAAAAATAAGTTATGTATTGTACAGCTTGAGGCATAGACATTCACAA
Source organism: Brassica napus (assembly GCF_020379485.1). Taxonomy (NCBI): domain Eukaryota; kingdom Viridiplantae; phylum Streptophyta; class Magnoliopsida; order Brassicales; family Brassicaceae; genus Brassica; species Brassica napus. The sequence continues at coordinate 84,097 of NW_026013895.1, read as the reverse complement.
ATAAGTTTCTTTTATTCTTCTATATCATACACACCTTCTCAAACCTAGGAAACAATAAAAATAAATGACCTCATTACCTATGTCTATATAACTCTCTATACATAATGAAAGCGTGTGAGACTTTTTAGCCATCTAATATAGTTTTCAGTAACCGGATTAGTCTCCTAGTAACCCAATCAGGATAAAGAGGCATGTCCAATAAATAGTGATTAGTGGAAGACTTGAGGAGCAGTGTAGAACTCAGTTTCTACGAAACCCGGCCTGAGATCTTCTTCATTACACATGAAATGTAATGGGAAACACACGACGTGCCCTCTTGTTTCCTTCAGCATCTCCCACGAGTCTCTACCGCATGGTTTTAACTTTTCAGGTGCAATGCCAAGGTCGATTGTCGTATGACCTAACTTGTCTTTACAAAGAGCCACGTTGTGTCTCAATGCAGCTCTGTGATAAGTAAGATAAATCAAGATCATAAGCATACATTTATATAATTTCTCGGTTGATATTTAATTTTATAGAAAAAGTAAGAAGTGCGAACTTTGTGCGTATGTTTTCATTAGGTATGCAAGAGAAGACTTTGTCGTAGATGTCAGTGTTCCTCTGGGCCGTGGCCATCCACAAGTCTTGGTATGTTGCATCTTTTATTGGATCTTCTATCATTTTCACCTACACATCAAAATAAGATTAATATTTTAGAAATTATTATTAAGTTTTTTTTTAAATAATTACTATTGAGTTAACGAGTGAAAATACTAAAATTTCCGAATTACCTCTCCGGGTTGAAGACCAAGATGCTCCGACCAAAGTGAACATCTGAGACTATACGAGAACTTCCCCGCCATCCACTTCACTCCATTCATCGAAGATTCAACGAACTCTTTGTCTTCAATCACAACTCCTATCTGAAAAACATTATTGATGATTACATAACCTCTTTTTGTTTATTCAACAAAGAATCAAACTGAGAGTTGTGGAAGTACCTCAGAATCTCGTGACCCTAGTAAGCTCCTATCGTTAATATTAGAAGAACCAATCACAGCAATCCGGTCATCAACAATCAGTAGCTTGCTATGCACGTAAATCTGGCTAGTGGCAATTGGACCGTCCTCGAACAACCGTCCGTATGACCTCAGACCATAGAAGGACATGTAGTCTTGCGTCTTGGGACCAAGCAAAGCTTTAAGGTTGTATAGAATCGAAGTTCTGTCTCTGGAGATCGAACGGTATTGCCAATGCATCAGTGCTCGAACCGTAGCTGCTCCAAACTCATCAATGCCTCCCTATTTAATGTCAAGATAAAGAATGATAAGTTACAAAAAAAAAGATAAGAAAGATATATATAGTGCTTTTATTCGGTTAAGAACTCCCTCCTTTTCAAAAATGTATGATTTGAAGTTTTTACCCATACTAAAAAAATATAATAAATTTTCATTTTAAATAAATTATTTTTTTTGGAATTAACTGTTTCTCACAATTTTAGCCAATAAAAATTCAATCAATCCAATTTTTTTTTTCGAGTTTACAATTAATTTACCATTATTCTCTAATAAAAATGCATTAAAATGTACTCCATCTTTTAAAAAACATGGATCAATTTAAAATTGAGGGAGTATATGTGAATGTGATACGAAGAACCATACTGTACCTGAAATCCAGGGAGGAGCGGTATAACAATCACGACACGGAAGCACTTGTTCTCCTCATGAGCCTTCAGAATGCGTCTGTATAAGGCTTCAGAAACGCGGTTCAGGATCGTGTCATCTTTCTCTAGCCCAGAGATGAAGAATTGGTTCTGTTAAACCAGAAGATTAGTTCAATCTGAAGATTAAGAAATTTAATATTAAAATATTTGAATGATGAGTTCATATTACATACCTCTATGTAGATAAAATGTTCAGCGTTTTCGATGAGTGAACAGTATGCTTGATGAATGCTATCTTCAGGTTGGTTAGTACCAGCTGACCATTGGCTAACACTTCTGATGATCTGACACTTGCAATCACTTTGCTTCCCTATCTGCCACCACCACTCGTTCACAGTCTCATCCCTATCGCTTTCCTCTGAAGTTTCTCCAGGATATTCATCTCGACCATCGAGGGCTTGTCTTGAACCTCTTTCAAACTTAATATCTCCTATAGTGGCGAAATCCGCATCGGTTTCTTGTGGGAGAAGCAAAGGAATGTCTTGAGGAGGTGAGGCAGATGAGAATGAGTCTTGTCTGGATAGAACAACAGGTTTGTTAGGGTCTTCCTCTGGTTTAGCTGTTGAGATAATATCGATCTCTCTAGTTCCCAAGTAGTGAGGAAGAACCATGTGGTGATGAGGCATCAGCAATGGAATCGTCTGTTCATTAGGTGCCTTGTTTCTCTAATCAAAACAAAAAAAAAAACAAAACATAATCAAAACCTTATAAAACAAAACACAACTGCTGAAAAAATGATATCTCTACAATACATTTACACAATGTTCAAGAAATCTTTAATCATTAACTACGAGCTCATGTATACTACTTATCGGATTTATTTTAAAAATCGTTTTGGGTAGGATCGAGTTTCCGCCTAGATGGGCACATTGACCGATTTTTAGAACCGTGCATTTACCTTAGAGTGGTTCCACCTCTGGACGAAATGTCTAGCCACATCGCGACAAGGCGGTCCCCAGAGAGCACAGTGAACCTCATGCCACGGCATTCTAGGGTATTTTCTACGGTCTAGCTCGTCTTTCATCGTTTCTTCCCATGAGTTTGGTTCAGACTCTCTGGCAATACATATAACAATTTGTCAGAAACATGATTCCTTTTGTTAAATAAGGTTCAGGAAAGTTACCTAGGGTTATAATAATCTTTTCCTGGCCATATATGAGGAGGGCAATCTCCAACTTTGTGTTCAGCTGTATCGTACCGGCCGAAACAGAGATCTAACCCTCCAATGAAGCAGACTTGGTAATCTACAATCACTATCTTGTCATGGTGGGACCTGAAAAAAGCCATAAAATTCAACTTTAATTAGTTGCGTAGCTAAGAAGTTACAACAATCTGAGGGTTTTGGTTATTACTGTTACCAGAGGTAAATTCCAGTGGACAGATGGTCTGGATAACGAAGAACTTTGACGTTCTTGTGAATGTTTTGAAGCCTTTTCTTGCTGTACATGCTATTGATTTTCAGCGCGATTTGAACTTCTTTATACATAAGAATATAAATCTGCAACAAAGTTTAAATTGTTCTATGTTAGAGTTTATAAAAAACCAGATATGTAATATTGTTAAAGCATTACCTTAACGCCCTGTTTTGCTTTCGTCTCCAGCAAGGCATCTAGCCGCAAAGACGGATGATCTTGAAACGGGCGTTTGAGATATAGCTCCGGGCATAACCACCAACCCGTGATAAATATCTACAGATGAAGTTTATATTTAGACTTTACTCAAACTCTATATATAATCATGTGGTTGGATTCTTAATCAGTGGTTACCTCTGATGTAGCGTTTTGGATTGCAAAAGCAATCGCTTCAAACGCAGTGTGGCCATCCACGAACCACTGAGCTTGGCTTCCATCTGATGTCAACCCTCTAGGCGGCGCAAACGAACCAAACCTATGTGGATTGTAGGAACCAGCCTCGTCCACGGCCTTAACCCACTCTTTGACTTTCCTGCAGCTTGTAGTTCTCAGCCTCACGGTTCTGTCACCACTTGTAACCTTAAAGCCAAAACGCAACGGGTTGCGTTCCTTCACCTGTTCAGCCAAACGCGGTTGCTCGGGTGACTCTTTTGTACCTTGGAAACCTAATGAGTCGAACACCATTATATCTAGAAGTTTTCCACTGAACGGATCTTCAAGTAATGCCAAGAAGCCAGGTTTTAGAACCGCCCAAACCTGTAAAACATTCTAAATATATTAGAAGTCATTTCTCCAAGAAAGAAAAGTTCAGATACTTTACACAAACCATGTCCGAACCAGAGCCGAATCTAAGATTTTGGGGACTATAAACATTTCTCAAGAAGTGTTAAAAAAAACTTTTTTCATAATTTGAAGACATATATCTATGTAAAAAATCTCTAAAAATTTAGAGACTAATGCGAATGTTTCATTGGACCGAACCTACCTTTGCCCAACTATTACCAAAGCAGCCTAGACACTGAGAAGGAAGACAGCATCGGCCACCATCAGACCCGGGGACTTCCCTCAGGTGTTTCACTGTGACATACCCTTCTTTCATCTTTGAACCGTACTCTCTAGCAAACGAGAGTCTAGATACTTCCAGGAACTTGCAGACCTGTGGATACATATTGAGTGTGACGCAAGAAAAAGAAAACCTAGAAAAGTCAACGGGAATAAAATGATGTGGAATGGTTGATTTCATTAATTCCACATATTTTTTAACATTTACTATGAATGGAATAGAATAGTATTTCTATCAATCTCACAAGTAAATAGATAACGGGGGTGATTGGTTGGGTTGTAATTGTAGAAAATTTACTTTAATATTTTGTCTGTAGGATTTTTGATTTAGCTTTAAATGATGTAGCTTTAAAATTTCCTACAGCTAAAAAAATGGGGCTTTAGAAAATAAGATGTTTACAGCCATTTTTTGTGTGTTTTTGCTGTAGTTTTAATTTTTTGGTTGTAGCTTTAAAAACCAAGATAAAGCATGATTGGTAGTATTTAAGGTTGTAGATGAAAATTAAAGCTAAAGTCACTTTCTACAGCCCAACCAATCACCCCCAACATACAAAGATACCTATTCCATAACAATTTGATCAATGAATGAATAGAATGAACATTTCATTTTTCTGTATTCCATTCATAGCATTCCATTTATTTTTACTCCACCAATTCCATATTATTACCAGTTACAGCCACATTTATTGCTAGAGATAAAACTCAAACCTCTTTGGAGTTAACAATGTCCAAGTTCCCTAGAAACAGATTCAAGTAGCCCTTCATTGCGGCTCTCCCACGGTCTACAACTGTCTCTGATCGGCCTATCGTTGGACGGATGATTGATAACGCTGCACGGGAAGGAACATTCCTGAACAACATAGGGATCTAATGTTTCAGAACTTTAAGCAAAACATCGGTCATCAATTGTTAGTCGTCTAATTAACAAACGCGAAAATGTATTCGTAGGAGAATTTGTCTGGACCCTTCTATAATCCCGAGATATCCAAGTTAATCTAAAAAAAGAACAGAGTAATAATGTACCTGTTCTTGACACTATCTTCAGTGTAGTGCAGAGGAAGAGCACCATCGTCTGGTTCTTCGTCATCTTGTACAACTGATCCTTGCATATCAAAGATCCCCAAGCTATGCAACCATTCTCTAACCTATCCAAAACAATAATTTTCAAGTTTCAAGAATTTGTTTGTTAAAAAATCTGCAAAGCCTAAACATACTGACATGTTCTTGCTTGTCGTGGAGTTCTTCAATGATCAAACGTTTCTTCAAAGCAAAGTGTAGGTACAGAACTTGAGAAGCTTTCTTTTGTAATGTCCACTTGAACTAAAACATATTACCAAAAACAAAACAGAGGATTAACAATTAATACATAACATAAACCCTAATAACAATTTAATAATGCAAACTACAAGTCTACATTGCGAAACATGTAAGTACAAGCGTATACCTGTTTATACTGAAGCTCCAAGGTGTAAGAAAGAAGCAAAGGGCTAAAATCAGTCGTGTCTGGTCTCGAGACAGAGACGATCTTAGCCTTCGGAAGCTCTTCGAATATCTGACTTCCGCCGGTAAGACAATTCGCCGTCGCCGCCGTTCTTCTGATGACGCCGTCGGATTTAACGCCGTTAGTGGCGAGAAGTTTCTCCGTCGACATAGCTAAATATCCTCCTCCTCACCGTCGCCTCTTAGCACGATGGCATGTCCGAGATTCCAGTAATCAGAGTAATTCAGATTTAATGCAAATAGACAGGATATATAGGGTACAGTTTAAGGTTTTTAAATATGTCTGGCACAAGTAGTATATTCAACGGCGAAGGAGGGGTGGTTCCGTCACGTTAGGTTTTAATGAATATAGATGATGACAGGTATGACTATTGCCACGTGTACGCTGAGGATTGATGGTATATGCTTACTTCCGTCTACCTCTTGCCGTGTATTTTTTGCAACTTGGTTAGCAACATTACGTCGTTTCCAAGTTGGACAAGAGCTCCAAGGTTTCATTGTCTTAGACAAAGTAGCATAATGACTATTTTACCCTAAGACTTTGCCTTGCAAAAGTAACTCCGAAATTTCTGTGTATATCTAAGCGGTTTACACTAATTGTTTTGTATTTCTTATAAGCAATTTACATTATTTATAACCGGATTATTCAATACTATAAAGAATAATTAATCTAATCTACAGCTGTAGGCTGTTAATCATAAGTGAAACTATAGTACGTCTACTTTCTCTTAGCATCCCATTTGAAATACGTTTTATGTATTTGTTGGTAAAATACTAAAATCTAACATGTATAATGATTTGGTAGCGAGGGAGAATTTGGTCTTTTAGTTGATACAAGAGTTTCTGTTGTGCGAAGTATATGCCATGCAAGCATCAAACGACAAGAATATCCCTATTTTTGTGCTTTACCAGATCAGAATATTCCCCTCAAAAGCTTATTCAATCCATATATGTGATTAGACAAGGAAATGATTGTGTATCGGCCTACACTTTTGTTCATTTAATTATTGATGACAAACAAAATACTTGTATGATTAAGAAAATTCTGTCTGACCTTATTTGCATAAAAAGTAATAAACACTTAATTAATTATAACGTATACGCATCAACATTTACAGTAAAGAGACTTAAATTAGCATTCATTATCAAGCGATCAACCTGCAGTATAAAACGATGACATGGGAAGTACAGAACCATCACTTTCATTTCATGTTAGTAAAGTAAAATTTCACTTTCATCATCCAAATATTGATAATGAAAAGCATCAAACAATTTTGTAAGAATAACTGTAGATGATTTAGCAAAAAAAGAAGAATAACTGTAGATGATTATTCCAAAACAGAATAATAATAGGGTTGGGCACTTCGGTTATTTTATCGGTTTGGTTAGTTCGGTTCTAGAATTTTTCCAGCTGAAGTAAATCATAGTTAGTTTGGTTTGGATCGATTTCGGTTCGGTTATGTTCGGTTATGTTTGGTTCAGTTTATATTTGGTTTGGTTTGTATTCGATTTGGTTTGTATTTCGGTTCGGTTCATATTCGGTTTGTAAACCATAAACGTATGGTTGTCATGAAATAATCACGTTGGTCATAATAAAAAATTAAGTATGTAAATTAAATTCAGTATAAAACCAAAATAAAAACCTTTTAAAAATTACAAATATAGTTTATAACTTTATAAGAATTCAATCAAACCAAAATTAACTAAATAAAAAGAAAAAAAAACAAATTTTGTTGTCTCTTATAGCATTAAGAATTAAAAAAAGCCTGCAATGAATCATTTTCCATGTGATATCATCAAAAAAACCTGCAACAAATCAATAATTAGTATATGTTATATTAGGATTTCTTCCGTGCAAAAGGAAATTATGTGGGCTTAATCTTAGGATTTTAATATCTTGATATTATTAATATTTTTAGTTTAAATAACTATTAAAACACTTCGGTTTATCAGTTCGGTTTAAACCGAACTGAACTGAACCGTTCGGGTTGGAAAAATCTTCAACCGAATCATTTGAAATGGACTTCGGTTTGGTTCGAATAGGTTTCGGTTCGGTCAGTTCGGTTCGATCGGTTCAGTTCGGTTTTTTTGCTCACCCCTAAATAATAATGTCATAATAGCAAACATTCTTTAGTAGTAGTATGTACACCAGAATTAAAGTTCGGAAAACTGAAGCCAACTTTTAATGGGCTAATACTTCCCAATTTGGGCCTTGAAACAACTAATGAAAAGCTCTACAAACTCATAAACCGTTTCAAACAAAGTATATCTTCATTCTGATTGCTCTGAGTATGTGCTGTAGGGACTTGGGATTCAAACCTTTGTCTATATGGAGATCCACAAGCTGCGGTTATATGAAACTATGCATTTTCTGGTTTACCTTAAGACGAGAAACTTCACAAGATTGCTTGAGTTGCATAGACTAGGCTGTTTGTTCTTGAAGAATAATAGATGTCAACAAATATCGTTTTGAAGACATTGTATCATGCAGTTTAAGAACAGCGGACCAGGTTCAGAATTAAAGATAACAGATAGCTCCATGATCTATGTGAAAGTGTTTTGTAATCAAAATTAGAAAGAAAGTAATATATAAGATCAATGGCATTGGTACATGTTGACATAAAATTAAAGATAGCAGTAGCTCCTTTAAGTTGACTAATTAAGTCTTCCTAATCATCTATATAGTCAAGAACCAAACACAAATTTTCAATGCAGTGAAAACATATATACCTTTTCCACTTTCAGTTTCTTCCTAAGAAACATTCATACACATTATTCTATACAAATACATACGACTATATATACATCTAAATCATGTGCACATATGATATGTTTAAAATCTCACATTGATTCTAGAATATAAAACAGAACAAATGACATGACCTCAAATAAAAAACATCTGTGTAAAAGAGTTTGAATAGCAATGAGTAGGCTATTCAACACGATTGAGACACTGATTATTCTGGTTAGAACATCAACAAACAAACAAACAAACAAAAACGAGGAATAAGATTTAATTATTTTCTCAATTTAGAAACTTTGACGAAACAGAGAAGACAATAAACTAATCTTTATCTTTTTCAACAGTTTCTCACTAGCCGTATTTCCCGCCAAACCTCATAAAACAGAGCAACACTTATAACCAACTCTTAATTTGTCGTTTCAGTTATAAAAAAATGCCATCACGACAATTATGTGAACAGATGCACACTTCCAAGGACGCTACGTAACCTTCAAAGGATGAGTCCATAAAACTCACAATCCCATTTTCTCGAAAAAGAACAACGAACAGCTCTAATATTTTTAAACAAAACATCTTCAGAGCTGTTCAAGTTCAACAACAGTTTGATAAAATATAATCCAACAATCAAAAGAACATTTACTGTAAGCAAAAAAAAAAAACAAGGATATGTCGTACAGGTACGACGATGATTCCAAGAAGAAGAGGAGGTACGCTGTTATTTTAATCTCCTCCGTTCTGCTCATCTCAATGATCGTCGCCGTTACCATCAGCCTCAACAAGAACGAAGCAAACGGCGACTCTAAAAGTAACGGAGAGCTAGCCGCTTCCGTCAAGGCCGTTAAGGACGTATGCGCACCAACGGATTACAAAAAGACATGCGAAGACACTCTTCTCAAGAATGGTCACAACACAACCGATCCAATGGAGTTGGTTAAAACCGCGTTTAGCGTCACGATGAAGCAGATCACCGACGCTGCCAAGAAGTCGCAGACCATGATGGACCTTCAGAAGGATCCGAGGACGAGGATGGCTCTTGATCAGTGCAAGGAGCTGATGGACTACGCCTTGGGAGAGCTCAGCAACTCTTTCGAGGAGCTAGGGAAGTTCGAGTTCCATTTGCTCGACGAGGCTTTGATCAATCTTAGGATTTGGCTCAGCGCGGCGATAAGCCACGAGGAGACTTGCCTCGAAGGGTTTCAAGGGACACAAGGGAAAGCCGGAGAGACAATGAAGAAGGCCTTGAAAACAGCTATCGAGCTGACCCACAATGGGCTAGCGATCATCAGCGAGATGTCGAGTTTTGTCGGACAAATGGGGATTCCCGAGCTGAACAGTAGAAGGCTTCTGTCTCAAGATATCCCCTCGTGGGTGGACCAGAGAGGGAGGAGCCTCTTGCAGGCTGCTGAGGGGTATTCGGATGCGAAGGCTGATATTGTGGTGGCTCAGGACGGGAGCGGTCAGTATACAACGATCAACGACGCGATGAAGTTCGTTCCCAAGAAGAAGAATACAACCTTTGTGGTTCACATTAAGGCTGGAGTCTACAAGGAGTATGTGCAAGTCAACAAGAGCATGACTCACCTTGTGTTCATCGGTGATGGTCCTGACAAAACCATCATCTCCGGTAGCAAGAATTACAAGGACGGTATCACTACCTATCGTACTGCCACTGTTGGTAAGATATATATCTAATCTAATGTTCTTAAAATCGATCTAATCAATGATTTCTTATAAATCTCCTACTTACGGCATAACTATTTCTTGAACTAGCCTTTGGCATTGCGGATATCAGTTCGGTTTGCGTATTTGGGTATTGGATAGGAGTCTAGAGGATCCAATTAGTATATTTGCAATTTTCGGTTCTTCAAATATTGATTTAAATATCCAAAAAATACCCGAGAATAGTTTGATACCTTATTTTTCGGATATACTTTTTTGGTTCGCGTAATAACTAGCCAAAATATCCGAAAAAGACTGAAATAACAAAAAAAATTTGGATTATTTTAGATATTTCGGACAAAAAATGGATAGTTTCTAGTAATTCAGATATTTTTGGATAGTTTTCATAGATTTTAAAATTATTTTGGGTATATGTTCTTGGTTCGTTTATTTTGGATATAGAAATGTATAAATTGTTCAGATAATAAAGGGTTTGGTCCAATTCCGGTTTTGGTTCGTTCTGGTTTTTTCTGCGCATGCCTATCTTGAACATTGTATATACTTGATTATTTGTACTTAGAAGTCATATATGTTAATGCATGTAATGGTTATTGCAGCCATCATTGGAGACTACTTCATTGCCAAGAACATAGGGTTTGTAAACACTGCCGGTGCCATCAAACATCAAGCCGTTGCGGTTAGGGTTCAGTCAGACGAGTCCATATTTTTTAACTGTAGATTCGATGGTTACCAAGACACGCTCTACGCTCACTCCCACCGTCAATTCTACCGAGATTGCACCATCTCTGGCACCATTGATTTCCTCTTTGGAGACGCAGCTGCTGTATTCCAGAACTGTACTTTATTGGTGAGGAAGCCACTCCCGAACCAGGCGTGCCCTATCACAGCTCATGGTCGTAAAGACGCGAGGGAGTCAACTGGATTTGTGTTCCAAGGTTGCACTATTGCTGGCGAACCGGATTACTTGGCAGTCAAGGAAACTAGCAAAGCCTATTTAGGAAGGCCGTGGAAGGAGTACTCGAGAACTATTATTATGAACACTTTTATTCCTGATTTTATTCAACCCCAAGGATGGCAACCGTGGCTTGGAAACTTCGGTCTTGACACATTGTTCTACTCTGAAGTACAGAACATTGGACCTGGAGCAGCCCTTGCAGGCAGGGTTACTTGGCCTGGAATCAAGACACTGAGCGATGAGGAGATTCTCAGTTTCACACCTGATCAGTACATCCAAGGTGATGTTTGGGTTCCGGGCAAAGGTGTACCGTACACTCCTGGCCTCTTGGCTGCTGACCCCAACGCTGCAACCACTACCCCTAGCGGCTCGGCTGCTCCAGATTTCTCTTCTTTCCCGGACACAAGTGGTGCTGGCTCGGTTTCTCCAGCAGCTGCCCCGGAAGGTTCTACCAAGAGAACCATGGTTTTAACTGACTAAAAGAATCGGTTAAGTTGCAATATAATTTGTTTTTTCTTACGTTAATTAAAGACAACCTGGAAACAAACAAATTTTCACAATTGTTGGGATTAATGTTTAGCCTTGAAGCTCATGTTTAATATCCGCAATACATTAAAGATGTCGTTTACAAAACTTAATTGTAATAACCATTATGTAAAATTTAATCCATTAGTATGTAATATGCGCTAGCTGCTATTTTTTTATTCACTTATTTAATTTTAAAAGAAATTAAACTATGCAAATCAAAATGTTTGTGTTTGAGTGTGCAATATGAACCAAGAAACAAAACCTAAAGTCAGTTTGGTTTGTATCCATGGTGCAGCACAATGTGCAATAAGTACACAATTAATCCAGTAGAGACAATCTTAAAATATTGTCTGAAAATGGCAACAAAAGACACGATTCTATAACAAAAGTCAAGAAGCAACAACACTCTAGAAACAAGTTCAAAGACGCAGACAATGTCCTTAAACCTTGAATCCACGGCTCTTCCTCTTTCCTCTGGCCTTCTCGAACTTCCTTCCCTTGGACCGAACATAAGGCTTGGAGTGACTGTGTGGCACACCAGGAGCAGGACCAAAATGCTTCACAGCTTCACGTGAGTTCTTAGGTCCTCTAAGAAGAACCTAACACACAATAAGAATCAAAAGGTTAATCATATTATCATCACAAGGGAAGTTAAAAATGGAGGTAGAGAGAAATATTACAGTGTTCTGTCCCAAAGGAGCTCTGAGAGCAAGCTGGTCAAAGGTTAAGCATTCACCACCAGCTTTCTCAATGCGAGCTCTGGCTCTCTCCGTGAACCTCAAGGCAGTAACCTTGATAGCTGGGATCTCGTGTACCCTCAAATCATCGGTTATGGTTCCAACCAAGACAGCAATCTTATCTTCCTATCATATCCATCAAGATGACAGAATATCATGACCTAGGAGACTAACTTGTACACCAAGTAACAGAGAGATACGAGTGTTTTCAAACGAAATTGGAACCTTGCCAGTCATGAACTCGACGAGTCTGGAGAGAGAGAGAGGAGCTTTGTTGACTTTGCTCATGAAAAGCCTCTTCAGAATCACTGCATTGAACTTGCTCTGTGTTCTCCTTACCAGAAACCTGTAAAGCTGCAATATTTTCAAAACAGATAAGAACCTCTTTCAATCTAAAAAAAAAGGGACAAAAGATCACTGTTAAAGTTCTGACCTTGACGGTAAGCTTGAGGTAGACATCGTCGGACTTAGGAGCTGTCCTTTTGGTCTTCTTGCTCTTACCTCCAGCAATCAAATCAATTCCCTGCAAACACATTGAATTGATCTCATAATCAACATTTGAAGCAAGATACAAGAGAGGCAATTCAGAAACGGAGATTGACTCAGACAGAGAAAAGTACCATTATGGCCTCCCTGGGGATGTGGTGGTGCCGCCGCGGTCGAAGATTCTGCAAGAGAGTGATGAATCTAAGCTTTGATTTTGTAGGGTTTTCTATTTCCACTATGGGCCCAAAACTCTTAGCCCAATATAGGTTTTAATTTCTTTTAATATTTGGACTTAAGTTGATGCCCAATAAGCTAAACTATTGTTTTTTTTTTTAATTTAGTTTTTACAGACGGTGGAACATTATATGCACATATGACATAGTACCCCCAGAGGCTTATCTTATCTTAACCATAAAACCGAACTTTCCCAAAGATGTGGTTACTCGCCCGACAATAGGTTACATAAATAAAATCATTAATAGTGGAGTAAATGTAAGGAGACTACTCTCTTTGACCAGCTCCAATGAGAGTCCTCCACGTCTCATTTTCTTTATGGCTAGATCTTCCCATCACTGTCTGTGGAACCGTCCTAGATCAGACTAACTTCGGTTCTTGAATGTCATTTACTACTAGTCCTGAAACCTATCACAGAAAGAACCAAGTATCTTCCTTTCCAAGCATCTTAAGATGTAATAAACGAATAGGATAAGAACGCTACCCAGTGAGAAGAACTTGAACAAGAAGAGCAGCACTTTGGTCAAACGCGCTTGTCTTAGCTCATTTACAATCTCACGTGTCTTGCATGAATAAAAAAGCATTTGTTGTATAAAACTATCACATAGTAGCCAAAAAGTGGTGAACTCTAAGGTTTCTTACAGAGGGAAGTAGGAGGGAAAAGAAATGCTTTGTGTCACACACATCTATCTGAAATATAATATACGTGATGAGTCCATGCAAGGATTGGACTAAAATCATGCCAGCAGATTCAGACATTTCATGCAACTGATGATCACATAAAGTTTCCACAGATAAAACGTCAACATTGCCTAATACTTTTTTTCTAGTACGGAGGAAGACAATGAATCTGCTTCTTCATTCATAGAGAAGACAACTAGACAAGGTAGCTATGATCAGCAATCATCACACAAAAAAAAGAAGAAAATGCTTTACATGTATGAGATAAATATTATGAGTCATCAGAGATATTTCAATTTGAGAGGGAATTATGTTGCTCCAGATATAAGATTAGTTTCCCTTTCCCCAGATCTTATGTATAATTGAATACAAATCAGAGTAGTGAACTATTTTCATAGAAAGAAAATATAAATAAAGGTTTGTTTCAAAAAAATAAAAAATAAATAAAGGATCTCTTGTGGAAGCTCCTTTGGTCTAGTGGTTTGACCAAGGATTCATTGATGCTTTCACAGTAGGAGGTCTGTGTTTCGATTCCCGGAAAAAGCAGAATTATGCAAATTAAAGGAGGAACCGCTTATAAGAGATTTGCAGCATGGCGCAAGAAGTACCGTCAAGGGTGGTTCCGATAGGACAGCTCAGGTGATGCAGTCAGACGTGAATCTTCATAATGCAGGTAGAATTGTCGACTGTAGAATCGTCTGTAATATTTCTCTAAATTTGTAATAGCATAATATATCCAGCGTTAAAAAAATAAAATAAAGGATCTCTATTCTGAACTTTCTCCCTATATGCATAGCCAATTTCAGTTCATGAGTGGAAAAATATCAGAAGTGTTATGTTATGTCACTTAGATATCTATAATATAGCATCCCTGAAATGTTGGGGGCCATAAACATTTTTGTTGCAAATACATTTGTATACCCTTGTATAGAAATCAGGTGGAGAATTGCGATCAAAGTGTGTGTGTGTGAGGTAAATCGTAGTACCAGCCTTCTCCCAAGTATATAGTTACCTAAAAAGATACTAAATCAAAAACATTCTAATTTTTTGTTACGTTTACTGATTTGAAAATATAGAGAATGCAATCTCCTAAAATTCCCATGAAATAGAGATTTTATAGTAGCATTTAGTTCGAACTGATAATTCACAAGTTCATACACAACTTATGAACTGGTTAAATAGTACTTGTTGGCAATGTTGCAGCTTCCTCAACCCATGAAATGGCTAGAGCCACGTAGTTTTGTATCTTTTTTTCCATTTTAATTTGATATATAAAAAAGAAGAAAAATTGATATATAAAGAAAAAGCCGTTCTGATATATATATATATATATATATAAATAAAAAAACATACACATATTTAAAATTTATTTATAAAACCCACACAACAAAAAAAAAAAAAAACGAGAAAAAAAAAACAAAAAAAAACAAAACCCCGTTAATAAGTTAAGATAAATGATAGAGGGTTGTGAGGCGAGAGAAAACCCTAAAGAGAAACTGAGGCAGCCGCAGAGAGAAAGAGAGAAGGAGAGAGAAAGAGAGAGAGAATGGAGGAGATGATGAAAACGACCAAGGCAGGGGAGGAGTTGGTGCAGGCGAAGATGCGCCGTGAGATTACGAAGCTCGATGATGAGGAGGTTAGGTTTTTATTTTTATTTTTATAGGTTAAATGCTTGCATGAATGATTTAATTAATTTATTTATGTTTGGAATTAATCTTAGTAGCTTTGGGCAGAATTTGAACCGTTGGAAATTGATAGGATCGAGAGTGGTGAAATCAAACCCAAGACCTTGATCACTAATTGTGGTTGGTTCCACTCTCCAGTAAGAGAAAGTTTTATAAGTATATACATATCATGTTTATTATGGAACATTTGTTAATAAAAAAAATGAATTTTTCAGCAATTTCGTGAGAGGGGACCTTTAATTGTCAAGGAGATGCTCTCAGTGTTCCCTAATTCTACTTACATTAAATGGAAGAGAAGGTGGATCCCCAACTCGCTAAAAGACCTGATAAGAATAGCAAAAGAGAGAGAGTGTACATCTCTCGTTCTAGTTGATACAAACCATTTGGGACATGGTCCGTGCATGTGTTTATTATGTTCTTGATGTTTTCTATCTCTACTATATATTTATATACGACTTTTAAGCCTCTTCTGTCTTATAACTTTTTGCAGATGAAATATGTATTGTAAGCTTGTTGAATGGTGCTGCCGCTTATTTCAGGATTTTTAATCTCATCCCACGTGAGGATATACCGGTACTATACAGCTAGCTAGCTAGCCTTTTTTTTTTTTGTAATTGCTCAAATCTCCCTTCATTAATTAGCTCTATCTAATACACTGGTCAAAATATCGTGTCTTGCAGGATCAAGCAACCCCCCCGACACGCCTCGATCCTTATGTTCGTATGGCACGTTTTGCTTCTCAGGCCGGTCTTGGCCTTAGCAGGTTAAATTCATACCCGCTACATGCCTTAGTTTACACAAAACTTTGTCTCTTACCTTTTGAAATTTACTATTTATTTTTCATTTTCAGATTGATACAATCACTCTTCCCCAAGGCCACTCATTCCAGAACCAACAAACCCTGTCAAAAGAACCGTGCATTTTTCCAGTACCAGGATGGTTTTGTTTTTTACCGACATCATTGGTTACCCACCCTTTTCTTTTTCTTCAAAATTGTTTTTTTGATTTTTTTTTTTAATCACTTATATATAGTTCGTGTTCATCAGGCTCCACTCTGAGAAAGCAGCCCTTTCAGAAGAAAGGCCAAAGCACACCAGGAAGGTTTGCTACTTTGTTGAGCCTTTTTCTCTTTGTGTTGGACGAGGAGATGTATTTATCTTTTTTTCTTTTCCTTTTTTATTTTATTTTGTAGGAAGTTGGACCTCGTTTCCAACTGTTGTTTAAAGGTGTGAAGAAGGTATCACTTGACACGGGGAGTTTAAAACTTATCTGCATGGTAATTATCACACTCCAATCAATTTCTGCTTCATTTTTCTTGACTTATATAAACCATTTAACTCTTTCTTGAATCGCAGCCTCCTGCCTCTCATTATGACTACCCAGAACGTCAGCTTATGATGCCGCCTCTTTAATATGCTCTCATGTTTTTTTCTTTTCTGTACAACAAAAACAAAACTTATGGTTATTTACGTTTGCTGTAGTATTCTGACATGGTCTTTTGCCTTGGGATATTTTTATACTAATAGATTATTTAAAATTATTAATTTTCAACGTACGCATATATAAAATAGACGTGGTGTCAAGGTTTCGTTCCAAAGTTAATGTAGCCCAGATTAATGTATTCGAAAATCTTCAACAATCAATTGCAAACCCCAACAAAGTACGAGTATATCAAATAAACGTTTAATTATAGCAAAAGACGAACCGGCTTTGGTTTGCGCAATTGAAAAGGAACAGAGGCATAGCTATCGTTACATGTTCTCCCATTTATTCTATATGGCTAGATCTTCCCACACATTCTTGCCTTAGAAGGTTTCTCACTAATCACTTTTTTTTTTTGAGATTTGACAACTTCACTTTCTAATATTTTTTTAGTTTATGGGACGAAAGAAAATCATTGGCAGCACTTGTTTCATTTATACATCACATTTTTTCTCCGTAAGTTAATTGGATCCAATGATCCGGTAATCGAAATGACTACCTAATGATGTCCATTATAGACGAAATTAATAGTTTTTTTTTTCATATTGTTAAATCTTAATTAGCTTATGATTACCATATGTAACCTTGTTATGTTTTACATCCGATTTTCTTCATTTCCCTGTCTGAAATGTAATCAAATATGAAATAGCCATTGAAAACGAGAGCTGCGTTGAAATCTAATATAGTATATATATAGAGAGAAGAGAGCTATCTGCACCATCTGTTTTTATTATTCTCAAATTTATTCTAATCATTACCCATTTGATCCATCTCCATCCTCTGATTTTTAAGACATTAAGATTTCTTTCTGATCTTTTTCTTTCTCTCTACCTCTGTTTCCCACATTTTCTCAAGAATATCCAAACGTAGAAAAAAAAAGAAGCTTGTGTTGGTTGATTTGGCGCGAACCCTTTTGTGTTGGTTGTGGATTCTGGTAAAAAAAAGTTTGGGAACAGAACAATGACGACGACAATGGAAGCGGTGATGGAGATAAGTATGGTGGACGATATCATAAGAAGATTACTAGAAGGCAAAGGAGGCAAACAAGTCCAGCTCTCAGAGATCGAGATCCGTCAACTCTGCGTTAACGCCCGACAAATCTTCCTCAATCAGCCCAATCTCCTTGACCTCCATGCCCCCATTCGCATATGCGGTACTTTCTTATTCTTGTTTATTATATGTTATTACAAACTATGAGAAATATTACCAAGACGACAATAATGATCAGGTGATATCCATGGACAATACCAAGACCTCCTACGTCTCTTCGAATACGGAGGCTACCCTCCTTCAGCGCACTACCTCTTCCTAGGAGACTATGTCGACCGAGGCAAGCAAAGCCTCGAAACGATCTGCCTCCTTTTGGCTTACAAGATCCGCTACCCGTCCAAGATCTTTCTCCTGAGAGGCAACCACGAAGACGCCAAGATCAACAGGATCTACGGCTTCTACGACGAATGCAAAAGGAGATTCAACGTCAGGCTATGGAAGATATTCACGGACTGCTTCAACTGTTTGCCTGTATCTGCTCTCATCGACGACAAGATCTTGTGCATGCACGGCGGGCTGTCGCCGGATTTGGAGAATTTGGAGCAGATTAGGGAGATTCAGAGGCCTACTGAGATTCCGGACAACGGTCTTTTATGTGACTTGCTTTGGTCTGATCCTGATCAGAAGAGTGAAGGTTGGTCTGATAGCGATAGAGGTATTTCATGCACGTTTGGAGCTGATGTTGTTGCTGAGTTCTTGGATAAGAATGATCTTGACCTCATTTGCCGTGGCCATCAAGTAAAAAATGACTTCCCCTAGACATTATTTGAGATTATCTTTTGTGATTTACTTTGGTCTGTTTGTAGGTAGTGGAAGATGGGTATGAGTTTTTTGCTAAAAGGAGATTAGTGACTATCTTCTCTGCTCCAAACTATGGTGGAGAGTTTGACAATGCAGGTGCATTATTGAGCGTGGACCAATCTCTTGTTTGCTCTTTTGAGATTCTGAAACCTGCCCCATCTTCAAGCGGTATTCCTCTCAAGAAGGTTTGTTTTAAAACACAAAACACAATTGGTTTAGCTTTGTTCTTTTCTCAACATAATAACACATGACTTATGTTTTATCAGGTACCTAAAATGGGCAAGTCTTGAAATGCAATAAAGCTTGCTCCCTTAAGCTAGGCTCTGTGCATATCTTCAAGATGTAGGTTAAACTGCAATGGAGAAGAGAACCTCAAAGACTACTTTATTTTAGTCATTAAAAAAGAATCATCTGTAAAAAACAAAACCACATTTTTAAACTTTCTATATTTAAATTGCCTTTCATGGTTTTGTCTCTTACTATATTGAGTAAAAACTGTTTGGTTTACAATGTGTTTGAGTCCCCAAAACTCCCTATGAGTTATAGCAGTGAACTATTGAATCCATATGAATGTACAAAGCCTATTTCAAAAAGTTTGAATGCTTATTAGGGATAAGTATCCCACTTATCCCTAATAATGCTATATGATAAGGAACTCAAAAAGAGTTAGAATCTTCTTCTATTCCTATTCCTATTCCTATTCCTTCTTCTCAATCTTCTCTCATCCCTCTCCTGCTGGTAAACCAACCTGAGTTATCAAATTCCAAAGCAAGATTCAAAAAAGGGAAATAAATGTTAAGAGATTGAAACAGAAACAAGAGAGGGAGAGAGAGAGAGGCAAACATGTTCACGAGCGTTATTGTTAGTGCAAGAACTGATGCACTCCAACACATCTGCAGATTAATCATCACCACCTTGTTCTTAACATCTTGAAGCCGCACAGTCTTTTTAAATGACTCCACCACTGTCACCAAAACTCTCTTGCTTCCGTAACAAGGCACTTCTACAGAATCATCACCTGCTTGAACAGAGAACCCCACTGCTTCACAGAATGATGTGCCGTTAGTCTCCAACTTTGAAGCTTTCTCACAGATGTAGGTACCATTTCTTGCTCCACACGGTACTATAACCTAACGCATAAAACAAGAACTCTCTCAAACTTGTGAGTTTTATACCTCTCAAAACACACAACCGTTCTTTTACCTGATTAGTGGAATCACTAGTACTAAAGTAAGCATCAGAGCAAGCCTTAAAGACACTGTCACAGAACGAGGCACAAATGCGAAGAGGACCCCCAACATCTGGATGACAGATTGAACATTCCAAAAGCTCAAACAAGTACAAGCAATCTTTAGAAGCTTCTCCGTGAGTAGCTAGGTTCTGGAGAGCTAACGAAGAAGAGCAACAAGTGTTGCCATGGAACGCATTACAAAGGTTTAGATGTAGTGCGTTCTCACTTGAGTTAACTGCTTCACCTGAATAACAACAACACGCATGAAACAGAGAGAACAGAGCATCTTACTTATGAAACACGACGAATCAAGATGATATAAAAAGAACTCAAAATAACGTAACTATGGTAGACTCGAGGTGATCTCTGCATTGATAACGAATCAAGATGCAAGAACATGTGAAAGAGACTCAGAGATTTTGATATGCACCAGAGGAAGACGGGATCAAGAGAGGGAGCAACAGGATCGGAGTAAGAAGCTGCAGAAACATCATCATCCTCTTCGTAGTTACGTATCTCGAAAGCGTAAAGATGCTAATAACAGATTCTCCCTCTCTCTATCTTCTCGTGTACTTTATATAGTAGGCAACACTTTCGGTTTAGCGTTCAATTCCGGTTCGCAATCTTGAGTTTTATTAATGTTTTAATATTGTTCGGTTTATAGAAAACCACTCCGGTTCATGGAGATTTCATAAACGAACTTGTCGTGTAACTGAATGTAAAACAAACTTTTAGAAAGGTCGAGATGTAAAACAAAAGAAGCTAAAAAATAAACTCCATAGAAGACACTGCAAGTCTGCAATAATTGTAGAAGCCGGCAAACCGGACTGGCAAAAACGATAAAATAAAAGCGATGTTAAGGAAATTAAACGAATATAAAAAACGAATACAAGAACGATAAGAAATCATATTCGCTAAGAGACATGGAGTCGAGATATGATCTCTTTCCTTAACTCAAAATATTCGCTCCGTTAGTAAGACGGGACTGTACGAATATAGAGTTCCAGGATACAACCATGGCAGACGAATCACGCCTCACTCGTGATCGCCCTATCGAACTATAAACTCTACGAAACACTCTCGCAATATAGACTTACGCAGAGGGATTTTTGCTGTTGGATTTTGATTTCGAAAAAATTTAGAAATGAAGGAAGAGGAGAGACGATATTTAAAGAGCCGGAGAAGACCCACTTTCCGCAACAGCTGCTGCACGTGGGCGAGAATCTCGCGGAGATCGAGGGAAGTTGAGTTCCGAAACTTCTTCCTCAAGACTCTCTCTTATCTCGTTCTGATCCATTTCGAACAGATAAACTTCGTCTTACACAAATGTCATGCTGTTTTTTAGAAATAAAATGGCAAAGCGTTGAGCTTAACTTGGTCCAAAAAGAATAATTCTTATGGCCCGACACCCACGCCCACGCCGAGCCGGCCGGACGGCGGCGGCGGCGCGCGCGTGGGGGGCGAGCCTATCCTCTCATGTGCGCCATTTGAACAAGAGTTAGAGTGAGTACATATATATACTCCTCATCTCTTCCAGTTCTCCCCGATGTGGGACTTTCTCTACTTCCTTCATTAATCATCATGCCTCAAAGGCTTATTAGATGATTGGCCCAATGGCCCATTTCGTTTTCACACATAACCAATAGAATATTGGTCCAACAATAATGTGCATAGTAATATTTTGTTAACAAACGTGAATTAAACTCTATAAACAAAAAAAAAAGAAATTCGATTGAGTCAAATATATACATTTTAAGGTTTGTATGTTAATTATATGAATGAAGATTTTATAATCTCTTAGATTCGTTTTATAAAGCTTCAAAAGACTCATCATGTTATTAGAATAACATAATAACGTGATGTTAATGAATCAATTGAAATAAATAAATACAAGATTAAAGTCTACTCACTTGTAGCAGAAGAAACCATGAATGTTACATCTCCTCCAACTTTACCGGGAAAAGAGATCGATAAGGTCATAAGGCGTCGTGTTGTTAGAGATGAAGGAGGAGTGCTTTGTGTGTTTACCATCTTCCTTTGATACTCTCTAGAATTACACCATGATAGAAGTGAATAATATGTTCAGATTTATTGTTAGATTCAGGTTTATCACGGGTTTCCAACTCAAAACCAATTGGCAATTAGTGGATTGACTCTAACACTTTATATATTACTTAATGTCCCACTGATTTTCCAATGCCCTTAATTTTTATAATACAAAACTAACCAAGTTCCTAATCTGTCTATAGAGAACAGATTATTTTCCCAGTTTATGTAGGAAACGAAGGACTCTTATTATTATAATAGTACACAGTTGGTTTAGCTTTTTATTTATTTATTTATTTTTCTGGGTCAAAACACAGTTGGTTTAGCTAAGAATAACTTAACACATGGCTTTCCTATTGTTTTATGTTTTGTCAGGTACTTAGAATGGGAAAGTCTTGAGATGTAGGAAGAGAACCTCAAAGGCTGCTTTACTTATAGTAATCAAAGAAAAATCATCTGTAAAAAACAAAACAATTTTTAAACTTTTTATATTTAATTGCCTTTCATGGTTTACAATGTGTTGAGTCCCCAAACCTTCCTATGAGTTATAGCAGTGAGATAATTGATTCCATATGAATGTTATATGATAAGAAAACTCAAAAAGAAAACTCCCTATGAGATATTGATTCCAAAATTCCCTATTTAAAAGTCTGAATGCTATATGAATGATAAGAAAACTAAAAAAATAGAGTTAAAATCTTCTCCTAATCCTGTTCCTTCTTCTCAATCTTCTCGCATCCCTCACCAGCTGATAAAAAAACCTGAGTTATCAAATTCCAAAGCAAGATTCATATATCAATTGGTTAGAAGGGAAATAATGTTGATATTTAGACAGAAACTAGAGAGAGTAAGAGATGCAAACCTGTAAATCATGGTTGATTCTAGAACAACAACTGCTATTTTCAAACACGTCTGTAGATCCAGTATCAGCAGCTCGTAGTTACGATCTTGAAGCCGCACAGTCTTCATGAGTGACTCCACCACAGGCACCACTGTCTCCAAAACTCTTTTGCTTCCGTAACAAGGCTCTTCTACAGAATCACCAGCTGGTTGAACAACAGTGAAACCCACTGCTTCACAGAACGCTGTGCCGTTAGTCTCCAACTTAGAAGCTTTCTCGCAGATGGTATCATTGCTTGCTACACACGGTACTATAACCTAACACATTTAACAAGAACCAAACACACTCTCTCAAACAAAACTTGTGAGTTTTAAACTTCTCAAAACACACAACCATTATTTTACCTGATTAGTGGAATCACTAGTATTAAAGTAAGCATCAGAGCAAGCTTCAAAGACAGTATCACAGAAGGAGGCACAAACGCGAAGAGGACCTGATTGAACTCCAACGTCAGGGTGACAGATTGAACATTCCAAAAGCTCAAACCAAAACAAGCAGTCTTTAGAAGCTTCTCCGTGAGTAGCTAGGTTCTGGAGAGCTAATGAAGATGAGAGCATCCGCGAAGCAGAGCAACAAGTCTTCTCGTGGAACATACCACACATGTTTAGATCCCTAAACTCAAGATCAGCAGACTCGGGAAGCTTTCCTTCTAGCTCGTACGGCTGATGAGATCGTCCTCCTTTAGAAACGCATACTCCAACGTTCTCACTCGAGTTAACCGCTTCACCTGAACAACAAACAACAAGACGCATGAAACAGAGAGAACATAGCATCTTACTTACGAATCAAGATTGATCTAAAAGGAACTCAAAAGATTGTAACGAATCAAGAGACTCAGAGATTTTGATACGCACCAGAGGAAGACGAGATCAAGAGAGGAAGCAACAGGATCATCATCATCATCCTCTTCGTGACGTATCCTTGTTCCATGAACGGGGACTTATCTCGAAGCGAAAGATACTCTGATAACAGATTCTCCCTCTTCTCTATTTTCTCTTTGTACTTTATATAGTAGGCAACACTTTCGGTTTAGCGTTCAGTTCCGGTTCGCAATCTTGAGTTTTTTTTAATGTTTTAATATTGTTCGGTTTATAGAAAACCACTCCGGTTCGGTTCATGGAGATTTCATAAACGAACTCGTCGTGAATCTGATTCAATTGAGAACCCTTTTTTTTCGGATAAAATGTAAATTATACTTGAAAAGATACACGCTCTAAGAAAATTATTTCAATAGATATATTGTTTTAGAGTATGCACGCTTATTAAGAATTTAATTTAATTTATTTTTTAATTTATTATACATTTTCTAATAACTTTCCACCAATGAAATTTAATCAATTCAAATATTCTCAATTATTGTTTCTCAAAAGTATAAAAAAGTACCTTAACAATACAAAAAATCTATCTTCGTGGAACAAAAAAAAATCTTACTTTCGAGAACGGATGGAGTATATTTTTTTTTATATTTCCAATGCATTTTAATCAACTAATAATAAAAATTTATGAATTTCAAAAACATTAATTGCATGTTTGAAGTCTAGTTTAGAAATATATGAAATATAAAATTAGAAAAAACTATGCATTAATAACTATGTTTAGTATTAATAATCGTAAAAATTCTAAAACATGTTATTCTGAAACAATGGAGTATTATCAAATCATTGAATACATCCGTTATAAAGCAATTGCTTTTATGGCCCAAAAAGAAGAAAAGCCAGTGAGAAGCTTAATATTTTAGCACCAAAAGAGCTCAGCTATATGGGTAAAGCCAATTGAGAACTATTTATAGAGAAGTCGAGATCTAAAAAAAAAAGAAACTAATAATAAACTGGAGGATACTGCAATATGAATGGTAATAACATGATGCTAATGAATGAAATGTAGAGTAAAAAAATAAAACCGTTTTGTTTACAATTTGTTGAGTCCCCCAAAACTCGCTATTGAGTTCTTTCACACAAAATATAGCAGTGGAAATATCTATTTCATACGATTCTAGGCTTATTTACAAGTTTGAATGCTATTCTAATAAAAAAATTGAATTACAAATCCTCCCATTCATGTATCTTATCAATCTTCTCGCATCCCTCTGGATCATAGCTCGCATCTGTTGCTGATAACGCCACCTGATATATCAAAGCAAGATTCACACATCAAACCGGTTTAAACAGAAACTATAGACAATGAGAGAGAGAGAGAGAGAGAGATGCAAAACCTTTTAAAGAGCATTGTTCCTAGTACAATAAGTGTTACGACCCAAGAGAACTGTTGAACCAGTGTCATCTCTCTAACTAGCTTCTTGAGATCTTGAAACCTACCAACATTCTCAGTCTTTATGAGTGACTTCACCGCTGGTCCAAAACTTGATATGCTGCTTCCGTAACAAGCGGAATCATCAGCTGTTTGAACAACAGTGAAACCCACTGCTTCACAAAAGGATGTGCCATTAGTCCCCCACTTGGACACTTTCACGCAGATGATACCATTGCTTGCTCCACACGGTACTATAACCTAACACATAAAACAAGAACCAAATCACTCACTCAAACTTGTGTATTCTCAGAGAGTTGTATCCCTTTCAAACACAACCGTTCTTTTACCTGATTACTAGCACCACTAGTACTAAAGTAGGCATCTGAGCAAGCTTCAAAGACTCTGTCACAGAACGAGGCACAAATGCGAAGAGGTCCAACATCTGAACATTCCAAAAGCTCAAACAAGTACAAGCAATCTTTAGAAGCTTCTCCGTAAGTAGCTAGGTTTTGGAGAGCTGATGAAGCAGAGCAACGAGTCTTGCCATGGAAGGCATTACACATGTTTAGATCACTAGGCTTCGGAAGCTTTCCTTTTTTAGAAATAATACATACTCCGTTCTCACTTGAGTTAACTGCTTCACCTGAATAGCAACAACACGCACGAATCAAGATTGATCTAAAAGAACTAAAAGGTCGAAACTTTATGAGTAGAACAACGCAGAGACTCTGTTTCAGAAGGTGTTCGATGCATCACAACGAATCAAGATGATCCAAAAACATGTGAAAGATACTCAGAGATTCGATACTCACCAGAGGAAGACGAGATGGAGAGATGAAGCAACAGGAGTGAAGTAAGAAGCTGCAGAAACATGATCATCCTCTTCGTTGAGTATCCTCCCATCTTTCTCGAGTGATCTCTACTACGATGAAGAGTAACGATCTCGAAGGAAGCGAAAGAGAAAAGACGAGAGAGTGCAAGAATCACTCGGGTTGGTTTCTTTTTTTACGAACAGACTAATCCCTCTCTTCTCAGCTATATGTAGTAGGTAACACTTTCCCTTTTGGGAAATAAATAGAGCGCGCTACTTGAAACGATATTATGAACCAACGTGGGAATAGTACATTGACCGTTAAATCTCGTGGTTCACAATCTCGAGTTTTATATTGTTCGGTTTATTGAAAACCAATCCGGTTCATAACTAATACAATTGAGATGAACGAAAAAGAAACTCCTTAGAAGACACTGCAATATGAATGGTATAACATGATGTTACTGATTGAATGAACAACTGAATTAACTAAATATATATATATATATATATATATTTTAGCAAACTATATATATATATATAAAAGATTTTAGTCAATTTAATTATTTATCACAACTGGGTTTAAATTAGAAACTAATTAAAAACGTGAATTTAACACAAAACCACACATATCTATAATATTTTAAATCTTAAAATAAAAAAGAAATCCTTAGAATCAATGGTCATAATGACGCCTAATCACACGAAAGTGGAGCCTTGACGCATAAGTATTCCAAAAGAGCCCAATTAAATTGCCAGCTTTGAGGTTTCTTCTTATAACAAATTGCTCATTCCAATTGCTAATGAACACATAGCTTCCACTTGAATGCCACTTTTTCAAAGTCAGCTGATGCAAAGATCCAGTATCACTGTCGTACACACTGATCCTCAACCCTTGATGATTATTTACATCTTCGATCATTGTGCGTTCTTCATCCGTGAGGTAATATAGAATGTGCGCAGCCACGTGATCCTTAGGTAGCATAAGGCGTGTTTGGCTGTTTCTCACGTCGCTCACTGTGAGATGTTTCTTGATTTCCCATATATCAGGGTTTATGGAGAGGGTTAACTCGGTACCTGGAGCCTTTATGTCCCTTAAGTGCGCGAGACTAATTACTCCTTCGTTTCTTGTAGCAGAAGAAACCATGCTTGCTCCACCAACTTGTGTGTTCGCCATCTTACTTTTGATACTCAGCGAGAATTAAACCAATGATAAAAGATTGAATATTATTTACATGCTTATATATACACAAGTCTCCCGCCTCCTAATCTGTCTAGAGAGAGAGCAAAAAATTTCTCAGTTTATGTAGGAAAATGATTTTTTAATATAAAAATATAATTCAAATTCTTATTTTAAGCAGGAAAAGGATTTTATGGGCCCTATTCTTTTCCTGATGGAAATAGAAATTGATACTCACAATAAATATCTTAACGAATAAGCCGATTCCCTGTTATGAGTGTTGGGCTAATGAGCCGGTACGTTATGGGCCTCTAATCCATAAATTAAGAAAATAACGTAACTCTAATTTTGGGATTGTAACATTAAAACATTGCTCGAAAACGTTTAATAAACCACTATCCAGTTAATCAATCTGAATAATTATTTAATCCGCATTAAAAGATTCAGGAATCATACGATATTTTTTCTCAAATAATTGTCTGAAAACAAGAGTTTAACCAAAACTAGATAAGATCTGTGAAAAAAGAAATATAAAATGTATTGAGCAACAACGAACGAGCAGAAAACAATACAAGAAAAGTATAAAGATCTTCTAGTCTTCTTCCTCACCCTCGTTCTCAGCGATGTTGAAGTACCTCAACTCGTAGAGGTTACGGTCCTTGTTGGCTGCAATCACTCTGAGCCAATCCCTCACGTTGTGCTTCTTCAAATACTTCTTCGTCAAGTACTTGAGATACCTATTATAAATAAACATTCAGTTTCTATCATCTCAAGACCAAATCTAGAAGAGAGTGGTTCCAAATAGAACAAGTGTTAGTTGAGTAGTGTTGTTGTTACCTCTTGGAGAACTGACCATCAGAAGTGACGGTGATCTTGTTCTTCTCGCGCGTGATGGTGACAGAGTCACCAAGTGCACCGGCTTTGCCACCGACTTTGATCCTCTCCTGAAGGAACTTCTCGAGGGAAGCAATCTCCATGATCTTGTCATCGACAGGCTTGGAGCAGTCGATGGAGAAGGACACTCCCTTCTTCTTTCCCTTGGCAACTGCTGCACTTCCACGACTCATCTTTCAATCCTCTTCTCTCTCTCTACAATCACAGAAAACAACAGAGCATAGAGTGCTTATCAACATTAGTGTGCTTATCACCAGCAGAGCATAGTGTGCTTATCAATAACTACTCAGATGCGAGTTTCTAATCTAAACAAGACCTCGAAGCCAAAGTGAAAATGTGAATCCGTGAATCGAAACTTAGATAATTCTCTTGAATCTATTATCAGACATTAAAGAGGAGTAACAGGCGTACCTTTAACAAAGCCTAGAAGGTGGAACTTGTCTGAAGATGACGAGCGGCGTCTTTTAGCTGAGGAGACAGAACCAAATGTTTCTAGGGCTTTTGTGCATTTAAAGTGGTCTTGTTGCCCTAATTTATATTTTCTTTAAATTACAGAATCTCCCCAAATGTTTCTAAATTATCAACTTTACCCAAAACTTTCGCACTGACATTAAATGTCCAACGAGAGAACCCATTTCATGTAATCACCGGCAAAATGCAAACATTGTTTATTGTCCGCACGTTTCTCTTATAAATCTGTATCTAGTATGCATTTTAACACACAACAGTCCCTCTGTATACACTCATGAACATATTCAATGCAGCTCATAATATTCTTTTTTTTAGTGTTAGTATTTGGCCTAGAAAACAATCATCACCATTGAAATAATTGGAACATGCTAAAGAAAAAGGAGTCAGTACTTAAACATATCAAGAAGAAGAAACCAAATGTTCCATAAGGGTATTTATCACTTTGGATTACCCATTGTAGCCCACATTAGAAAAAATAATAACAAAATATCCATCCAACCACCATTTTGCTACCCTGATCCAAACCAGACCTAAACCGGCTCGAACCAGACGGCCACCACCAACTGGGAAAGCAGTCTCTCTCTCCAAACCATTACATACCACATCCATTTTGTGTTTTTAGATATTATCATCAACACATCACATAACTTGAGAGCATGCAGTTTTTTTTCCAGGTTTTCTCAAATATCAAATTCCCAATTGTTTAATTATGGTTTTGTTTTGGTCCCAATGTTCATGAGAATTGTCAGACCGGTGAGATTCTCACCAGGCACTGACTCAACTCTTATGATGATCCTCCGGCGCCATGCCTCTGATGGAGGCTTCCTGATCCTTCATTGAAGGTCCAAAGTGATGGTGGTTCTCTATCCATCTGGTTAACCGGGTAAGCCGGTTGCAATTGCATATAAGGCTCTCTCTCCCATATGTTAAACCGGATAAACCCGCTCCCGCCTGCCTGATCCGACGAAGATGAAGTCGAACCACCCATCAAGGAAGCTCTACTGGGCCTCCGCCCAGACGAGAACACAGGCCCATGAGAGACTATAGGAGAATCAGGTTGGTGTGACTGTGCAGAAGACTGTTGGTGGTAGGCTTGAAGTGCTTGCATTCTATCTCGAGTCCGAACGTTGCTTCCCGGAAAAGGCGGTGACCTGGGAATCGATGCCACCGAGCTCCCCGCTCTGCCACCAGAACTGCAAATGAATTTAATATTTAAATGATGAGAATTAAAAAACATTATGATATTATCGTTATAACAAAAAAAATTAATTTCTAATTATATTAATATATTTGGTTTACAATTTGTTTTCTATCAAAACCGCATTATTTTTTCTATCAGAACTGCATTTAGTCCGCAAAACGCATTAACCACTGTTCCGCTTATTTTACTAAATCCGCATCCAAGCCATGAGAATAAAGACTTTAATAATTTCATTTTGAAGTCAAGACATAAACTACGTACCTGTGACCATGATATGATGGACGAATGAAATGAGGCGGTCTTGGTCTGATAACATCTGAGCCGTTGGCTCGGGAAGTCCTTGCAGCAGCTGGCGGAGGGGTGGGATGAGTTGGACTTCCCACGTGAGCGCCAGAAGCAGCAGAGAAGTGCTGTGGCGGTGGGGGTGGAGGCGAGTGATAATCCCAGCCGTGAAAGTGCGGATCCACAGGGAAACCATAAGGAGGTGGGACTTCACTGGAACCGGATGTGTTCCAGTGACTAGGGAAACTTGAAGTGTCTGAACCGCCAGAGCTTGAGGAAGACGAATGAACAGGGCCAAAGTAAGTTACATATGGACATGGGTGACCCGCTGTTGGCGCTGCTGGTTCTGTGAAGTAGCCTTGTTGGCCCAATAGCTCTTGATCTGTGCCACGGTGTCAGACAGACTCAAATAGATCAATAAACCAAAAAGCCGGAAACGTGAAAAAACAAGAAATAACCAATCTGGCAATGTCTTACAAGAACTTGGCGAAAATTCTCCATCTCTACAAAGTTTAAGAGAGATTCATCAGCATAAAAGATCCCACTTGCCGAAAATAGCAACAAAACAGAGTTAAAATTACTTACTCGAAAGAAGGAAGACGAGCTGAACTTCCAAATGGGCACCAGTGAACTCCAAAAGCCTGTGCAAAGATACATAAAACACACGCGTTTTTTCGACACAGAACATAACTCAAGCAGTTAAAAAACATAAACAATCCTCCAGCATGGGAAGGCAGAGGAGTGTGACCAGGCTATTTACCAATTCAGAGTAGGTTCCGATGTCATAAATATCCTCTTCATGAACCCATTCCTCAGCACTGAACTCAGGGTTTGAACGGCAACCGTTTGCGTAAAGCCACTGGCCTTTCTCTACTTTCCGACAGTTTGGGCACTGCATCACCCCCTTTGTGTTGAAAGCTGAGCCAATACAATCTGAAGGAAAAAAAAAAAACAATGGAAACAGATGTAACAAGAAACCCATAAAAACCTCATATCAAACCCATAAATAAATACCCAAAATACTTAGAAATCTTAATAAGTATCTATAACATGAATAATTAATTTAATACTGAAATACTGTAAATTTTTAAGTTTTGACAATTACATTCGAAATTTGATTATGAACAAGTTTTCTTCTTAAAATTTCAACAAATTATTTTGTTTTTGAAGCTTAAATATACAAACACACAGTTACTCTCCTATCTAGACATCCAAGATTGCCACACAGTGAACATATATTAAGAAGCAAAGACTCATGAAATTTTCGAGTTTAATCATTCCCTCGTAATAAAGAACACATAATGCATGTACTTCTGAAACACTAATAGATACATCAAACAAGGTGAAGAGGATCAATAAGACAGTGATCAATCCCTAACTGGTTCTGTCTGAATAACCTCAGAAACAACAATCCGACCAGATCATGACTATATCAACCAATTAAAATTCCAAACCTCAAATTAGAATCTAAAATGATCATAATTCACAAAAATCGAATCAAACAAAAGGTAGATCTGGATGATTTAAATCGAAAACAATACCGAGATGGAACTCGTGGCCACAATGAAGCTTAGCCCAAGCTCGATCGCCTTCTTTGGTCACCGTCTCGATGCAAATCGAACACAGAACCGAGCCAAAGGCGTTAACTTCGTCGATAGAATCGCCATCCGAGCTATCGTCGGCGGCGAGATCATTTGCATCGAAATCGAATTTGGTAGCGTTGTTGCCTAAACCCATAATTCAAAATCCAATCTTTCTTTTTTTTTTATTTTCGTCGAATTTAACCAAGATAACTTGTGGATCTCTGAACTCTACCAGAAGAAGGAAAGAACGAAAAGAAGAAATTGAAGTTTTTTTTTTCTTTAACGGAATGATATTTTTTTTTTGTGTGAGAGAAGATTGGGTTACGGGTAGAACAGAACCGTAGAAGCAATGACCGATGTCTGAAATACTCCAAACTTGTTTATAACTGGACGGTTCAGATTTGTTTACTTGACATCAGCTGCTTGTTTCCCACAGATTTGTTTCCTTTTTTTTTTCCATTATATGAAAACAATATCTATATATGTTTCTATGATATATATATAATATTTTGTATATAATTTAAAATAATATATATATATATATATATATATATATATGTTTGGGTAAGAATTTTAAGATTATATTTTTGATAAAAATGTTACAATTATATTTTTGTATAAAAGTTAAGGTTATAGATGTTATAACAAAAAAGTTAAGGTTATATATATATACAATTTTTTTGACTCATCACATTCTTATTGGATTTAAGTTAGAATGCTAACACAATGACAACACCAGTACAAAATCACAAATCTATTTCGATTTTGTAATTGAATTTGGGATTATTTTTATTTAAAAAAATATTATTCATCAAATTTAAAATATTTCTCATAGCACATCAAATAAAAGTAATGTCACAAAAATGCAATACTACATACTGTTTATGACACTATCTAGACTTAGAAGTCTATAAAACTCAGGCGCATATTCAAGTCGTAAACGTGTTCAGTTTTCTTTCAGAATCCTTTTATTTTCTCTAACATGCATGTGATGATGTGAACTAAAACATACTGAAATTTATAAACAGCTTTCGATCGTCATACACCAATATTGGTGTGAGTTTCTTAAAGGCTTAACCCATTTTTTTTTTATCAAACCTTACTTTTATAACTTCTTACTTTTCCATGACTGGAAAAAGTGTTCCTAGAACATGAAAACAAACCATCAAAACTAAACAAACGGCTAATATAAAGAAGTAAATACAACATAGAAAGATAGGAATATACAAAACGCCTAAACAATGATGTCGAAAAATCTTCTAATCTCAAAAACCAGCGAGCTGTAAAGTGAGATGAAGCCAATGAATTTAGAGACCACCACCAGTGATATAAATTCCAAGATTGAAGCAGCATCAAGTGCACAGTCAACAAATTCCAATACGGCTACAAAAGCTTAAACCATTTAATTTACATGGTCTGGACGTAAATTTTTTGAAAGTGATATGCGCTCGTTTACTATAAGAAAAGGATTTGCCAGATTCCAACCAAATGGCTGTAAGAAATAACTCATAAATTAGCCATGCGACATTAAGCAATTCATGTGTAAGTTGCAATAATTAATAGCAAAGAAACTGTGGGTTACAGTACTCCAATATATCTCATATAGATTCTATATTTTGACATATTTTCTGCTTTTAATTTTTTTTCTTTTTATACTATTTAGTGTAGTAATAAAATGCATCCCCTAGACTATATTTGCGAAGTGATTTTGCCACATGTCAATTCTACAATCAATTTCACAAAACAAATATGACATAGCTACTGAAATTGATGACATGTCTTATAGCTTAATATGACATGGACAACTGCATTTAATGTTAATTTATATTTTTGGTAAACTTTTTAAAATATGATAATATCTCATATATTACATTTAATGTCATTATATTTTTGGAATTTTTTTTAGAATATAGGAATAACTCATAAATTATCATTAAAATAAATATATTCAAATAAGACATTATAAATTTCGAAATATAATTTAATTATATATTTTTAAATTATAGAATTTGTTACTAAAATTTTCAAAAATGTATACAATTTTTTTTAGAAAATTATAAAAATTTAATCAAAAAATCATTATTTTCTTATATATCTACAAATTTTATAAATATTGTTTAATTTTAATTTTTGGTAATTATGCAACTTTTTCAAATTTATTTAAAATATTTAATTAAAATATTTAATTAAAATAAATAGATAGAAAAATCTATCTAAGATTATAATTTCAAATATATACATGCATATTCTTAAATATAATTTTTATGTGTAATTAAATCAAATTAATATTAAAATATTGATATGAAAAAGAAAATTTACAATATTAATAATATTTTATTTTAAAATATAATTTATATTTATCTGTTAAAAAATATTTTAGATTTTTTTACTGCACATGGTGTAAAAAGACACCTAGTATACTAAAAACAATTACTATTCTTGTTATAAATTTCTTACTCCGTGTAATTATTCATATAAAATTATATTTAAGAATTTTAAAAAGGTCAGTAGTAACCAAGTTGCTTTGGTCTAGTGGTATAGGAGCTCCAGCTGGAGTGCCCGCCCTGGGTTTGAACCTTGGCCACTGTGGAATTCACATATGGGCTGCAGCATCCGAGACCGAAAACCGTTACGCGGTGAGCCACCTAGTGACCTTCGGGTCCATGCTCGCTTCGGTCTCTAGTCTGGACCACCACGGTAGGGTTAGGATACTCGGTTATAAAAAAAAGAAGGTCAATAGTAGTCAAACTTCTTTTAGTGAGTCCAATCTGACGCCGAGCAATTATTGCGCCCACATGACAAAAGTTTATTCGCGCCTGCAGCTCTTCTCTCGTACTTGCCAATTTCGCTCTTTTATTTAACTTTTACAGTAAAATAATATACTTTCTAGTTTTAATCCGATAATAGCATAGGCAAGTGAGGGCATGTTTATTGGTACAACCCATTGGGGTTTCTTAACCAATATTATATCAATTAACTTAACTTAATTGACGTAATTGAAAACTTTTAATTTTCTATCCTATATTGGTACAATCCTATTGGGGTCTCTTAACCACTTCTCCTTCATTTTCATCGTGACATTGAGCTTCAAACATCTTGTACCAATTCAAGCACTCCTTCCTCGATCACCATCCTTTCACAAACTTCAATCTTCACCGCGAACTCCTTTAAACTCTGATTTTTGACAAATCAGAAAACAAAATCTGATCAAAACGACCAGAAGCTTTATTCAATCAATCTGAAACAGAGATAAAAGAAAACACTTGAAGAACAGCTCTGGTTCAGATTGAAAACACCACAAAAGTCTGCAACTGCGAAAATCAAACTCAAATTTACAGAGAATACTGTCTAGAGCGTCGATCTTGAGGGGAAGAAGAAATCCATTTTTTTATGTCAAAAGAAAATAAAATAAAAAAACAACATATTTTTTAAACAAACGTCTCTTATTGTCCTTAAATAAGACACGTTCTTCCCCTTTTCCCCTATTTTTGATTTATTTTAAATATGTTTTCACCTAAGAGATGAGCTTAAGAGACACCTATAAAAGCTATTATCAACCTAGTCGAAATATATTGATATATATATATATATATACATTGTGTTGTGGCCTTTGTTCACTAGTGGGTTGTGAAAGGAGCGATGAATTTCGACATTGGAGCAGATCCATCAGCTGAAGAAGGTGGTGAAGACGAAGGAGTTGATGACCAAGCTGTAAAGGTTGTTGATATCATCGATACTTTTAGGCTTCAGGTATAACTCAGTGACCTCTTTTAAATCTTCCTTTACTTTTGGCGCAAGAAAGAAGACAAAGGCCACCTTGGGAATGAATTTGAGATTAATTTTTTGGGGTATTAATGTGTAGGAGCAACCACCGTTTGACAAGAAACAGTTTGTGATGTTCATGAAGAGATACCTAAGGCAAACAGTCCCTAAGCTAGAGTCGGAAAAGCAAAAGATAATCAAGAAACACATTGATAGTGCTACCAAGTTTTTGGTGTCAAAGCTCAAAGACTTTCAATTGTAAGCTCTTATCATCTCTTACAGTATTTTCGATAATTTTTTTGTCAAATTGCGTTTTATTATTTGGTGATTATTTAAACGAATGTAATCACAGCTTCATAATGCACATAGATTATACAAATAGATTTTCTGAGAATTTTTAAAAATACGACAATATTGTTTTAATGCATAGTTGCATCTCGTACAAACATATGATGATGTTCAAAGAGTTTTGGAGCCTTTGTTGTCTCCGTTTTTCAAGAAAATAGTGATTTTATAATGGTTATTCCATTGATTTAGGAAGTATTATGAAGTTTTACTAAATTACTTCATAAAAGAATTATAACGACTCCCATATATCATTAAAAAGAGCTTAAAATACCTTAATATAAATATAGAATGTGGTTAGCAAATTTAAAACAACATTAAAGATTATATGCTTAGTATATAAAACATTTACCAAAAACTCAATATTTTCGTAGGGTTTTAACACATAGATTTTGACAAAATTTCAAAAAATATGACAATATTGTTTTAATGCATAGTTGCATCCTGCACTAACATATGATGATGTTCAAAGAGGTTTGGAGCCTTTGTTTTCCCCGTTTTTCAGTAAATTAGTGATTTTATAGTGGTTATTCCATCGATTTAAAGAATATTATGAAGTTTTACTAAATTAATTGATAAACAATTATAAATATTCTCATATACCATGAAAAAGAGCATAAAATACCTTAATACAAATGTAGAATGTGGTTAGAAATTTTAAAACAACACTAAAGATTATATGCTTAGTATATAAAATATTTACCAAAACCTAAATATTTTTGTAGGGGTTAACACATAGATTTTGACAAAAACTCAAAAATATGACAATATTGTTTTAATGCATAGTTGAATCTTGCACTAACATATGATGATGTTCAAAGAGGTTTGAAGCCTTTGTTGTCCCCGTTTTTCAGGAAAATAGTGATTTTATAGTGGTTATTCAATCGATTTAGGGAATATTATGAAGTTTGACAAAATTAATTGATAAAAGAATTATAACGATTACCATATACCATGAAAAAATCTTAAAATACCTTAATACAAATGTATAATGTGGTTAAAATTTTTGTAGGGTTACCCATAGATTTTGAGAAAATTTCAAAAAATATGACAATATTGTTTTAATGCCTAGTTGCATTCTGCACTAACATATGATGATGTTCAAAGAGGTTTGGAGCCTTTGTGCTCTCCGTTTATCAAGAAAATAATAATTTTATAGTGGTTATTCCATCGATTTAGGGGGTATTATGAAGTTTTACTAAATTAATTGATAAAAACAATTGAACACATTTACCATGAAAAATATTTTAGCATACATTAATACAAATGTAGAATATAGTAGAAATTTTAAAACAACACTAAAAATTGTAGGCTTCAGTATATAAAGTATTTACCAAAAACTCAATATTTTTGTAGAGGTTAGCCCATAGATTTTGAGAAAATTTTAAAAAATATGACAATATTGTTTTAAGGCCTAGTTGCTTCCTGCACTAACATATGATGATTTTCAAAGAGGTTTGGAGCCTTTGTGCTCTCCGTTTATCAAGAAAATAATAATTTTATAGTGGTTATTCCATCGATTTAGGGGGTATTATAAAGTTTTACTAAATTAATTGATAAAAACAATTGAACGATGCTCATTTACCATGAAAAATAGTTTAGCATACATTAATACAAATGTAGAATATGGTAGAAATTTTAAAACAACACTAAAGATTATAGGCTTCAGTATATAAAGTATTTACCAAAAACTCAATATTTTTGTAGGGGTTAGCCCATAGATTTTGAGAAAATTTCAAAAAATATGACAATATTGTTTTAATGCCTAGTTGCATCCTGCACTAACATATGATGATGTTCAAAGAGGTTTGGAGCCTTTGTCGTCTCCGTTTATCAAGAAAATAATAATTTTATAGTGGTTATTCCATCGATTTAGGGAGTATTATGAAGTTTTATTAAATTATTTGATAAAAACAATTGAAAGATGCTCATTTACCATGAAAAAGAGTTTAGCATACATTAATACAAATGTAGAATATGGTAGAAATTTTAAAACAACACTAAAGATTATAGGCTTCAGTATATAAAGTATTTACCAAAAACTCAATATTTTTGTAGGGGTTAGCCCATAGATTTTGAGAAAATTTCAAAAAATATGACAATATTGTTTTAATGCCTAGTTGCATCCTGCACTAACATATGATGATGTTCAAAGAGGTTTGGAGCCTTTGTGCTCTCCGTTTATCAAGAAAATAATAATTTTATAGTGGTTATTCCATCGATTTAGGGGTATTATGAAGTTTTACTAAATTAATTGATAAAAACAATTGAACGATGCTCATTTACCATGAAAAAGAGTTTAGCATACATTAATACAAATGTAGAATATGGTAGAAATTTTAAAACAACACTAAAGATTATAGGCTTCAGTATATAAAGTATTTACCAAAAACTCAATATTTTTGTAGGGGTTAGCCCATAGATTTTGAGAAAATTTCAAAAAATATGACAATATTGTTTTAATGCCTAGTTGCATCCTGCACTAACATATGATGATGTTCAAAGAGGTTTGGAGCCTTTGTCGTCTCCGTTTATCAAGAAAATAATAATTTTATAGTGGTTATTCCATCGATTTAGGGAGTATTATGAAGTTTTACTAAATTATTTGATAAAAACAATTGAACGATGCTCATTTACCATGAAAAAGAGTTTAGCATACATTAATACAAATGTAGAATATGGTAGAAATTTTAAAACAACACTAAAGATTATAGGCTTCAGTATATAAAGTATTTACCAAAAACTCAATATTTTTGTAGGGGTTAGCCCATAGATTTTGAGAAAATTTCAAAAAATATGACAATATTGTTTTAATGCCTAGTTGCATCCTGCACTAACATATGATGATGTTCAAAGAGGTTTGGAGCCTTTGTGCTCTCCGTTTATCAAGAAAATAATAATTTTATAGTGGTTATTCCATCGATTTAGGGGTATTATGAAGTTTTATTAAATACTAATTATTTGATAAAAACAATTGAACGATGCTCATTTACCATGAAAAAGAGTTTAGCATACATTAATACAAATGTAGAATATGGTAGAAATTTTAAAACAACACTAAAGATTATAGGCTTCAGTATATAAAGTATTTACCAAAAACTCAATATTTTTGTAGGGGTTAGCCCATAGATTTTGAGAAAATTTCAAAAAATATGACAATATTGTTTTAATGCCTAGTTGCATCCTGCACTAACATATGATGATGTTCAAAGAGGTTTGGAGCCTTTGTCGTCTCCGTTTATCAAGAAAATAATAATTTTATAGTGGTTATTCCATCGATTTAGGGAGTATTATGAAGTTTTACTAAATTATTTGATAAAAACAATTGAACGATGCTCATTTACCATGAAAAAGAGTTTAGCATACATTAATACAAATGTAGAATATGGTAGAAATTTTAAAACAACACTAAAGATTATAGGCTTCAGTATATAAAGTATTTACCAAAAACTCAATATTTTTGTAGGGGTTAGCCCATAGATTTTGAGAAAATTTCAAAAAATATGACAATATTGTTTTAATGCCTAGTTGCATCCTGCACTAACATATGATGATGTTCAAAGAGGTTTGGAGCCTTTGTCGTCTCCGTATATCAAGAAAATAATAATTTTATAGTGGTTATTCCATCGATTTAGGGAGTATTATGAAGTTTTACTAAATTATTTGATAAAACAATTGAAAGATGCTCATTTACCCTGAAAAAGAGTTTAGCATACATTAATACAAATGTAGAATATGGTAGAAATTTTAAAACAACACTAAAGATTATAGGCTTCAGTATATAAAGTATTTACCAAAAACTCAATATTTTTGTAGGGGTTAGCCCATAGATTTTGAGAAAATTTCAAAAAATATGACAATATTGTTTTAATGCCTAGTTGCATCCTGCACTAACATATGATGATGTTCAAAGAGGTTTGGAGCCTTTGTGCTCTCCGTTTATCAAGAAAATAATAATTTTATAGTGGTTATTCCATCGATTTAGGGGGTATTATGAAGTTTTACTAAATTAATTGATAAAAACAATTGAACGATGCTCATTTACCATGAAAAAGAGTTTAGCATACATTAATACAAATGTAGAATATGGTAGAAATTTTAAAACAACACTAAAGATTATAGGCTTCAGTATATAAAGTATTTACCAAAAACTCAATATTTTTGTAGGGGTTAGCCCATAGATTTTGAGAAAATTTCAAAAAATATGACAATATTGTTTTAATGCCTAGTTGCATCCTGCACTAACATATGATGATGTTCAAAGAGGTTTGGAGCCTTTGTGCTCTCCGTTTATCAAGAAAATAATAATTTTATAGTGGTTATTCCATCGATTTAGGGGTATTATGAAGTTTTACTAAATTAATTGATAAAAACAATTGAACGATGCTCATTTACCATGAAAAAGAGTTTAGCATACATTAATACAAATGTAGAATATGGTAGAAATTTTAAAACAACACTAAAGATTATAGGCTTCAGTATATAAAGTATTTACCAAAAACTCAATATTTTTGTAGGGGTTAGCCCATAGATTTTGAGAAAATTTCAAAAAATATGACAATATTGTTTTAATGCCTAGTTGCATCCTGCACTAACATATGATGATGTTCAAAGAGGTTTGGAGCCTTTGTCGTCTCCGTTTATCAAGAAAATAATAATTTTATAGTGGTTATTCCATCGATTTAGGGAGTATTATGAAGTTTTACTAAATTAATTGATAAAAACAATTGAACGATGCTCATTTACCATGAAAAAGAGTTTAGCATACATTAATACAAATGTAGAATATGGTAGAAATTTTAAAACAACACTAAAGATTATAGGCTTCAGTATATAAAGTATTTACCAAAAACTCAATATTTTTGTAGGGGTTAGCCCATAGATTTTGAGAAAATTTCAAAAAATATGACAATATTGTTTTAATGCCTAGTTGCATCCTGCACTAACATATGATGATGTTCAAAGAGGTTTGGAGCCTTTGTCGTCTCCGTTTATCAAGAAAATAATAATTTTATAGTGGTTATTCCATCGATTTAGGGAGTATTATGAAGTTTTACTAAATTAATTGATAAAAACAATTGAACGATGCTCATTTACCATGAAAAAGAGTTTAGCATACATTAATACAAATGTAGAATATGGTAGAAATTTTAAAACAACACTAAAGATTATAGGCTTCAGTATATAAAGTATTTACCAAAAACTCAATATTTTTGTAGGGGTTAGCCCATAGATTTTGAGAAAATTTCAAAAAATATGACAATATTGTTTTAATGCCTAGTTGCATCCTGCACTAACATATGATGATGTTCAAAGAGGTTTGGAGCCTTTGTGTCTCCGTTTATCAAGAAAATAATAATTTTATAGTGGTTATTCCATCGATTTAGGGGTATTATGAAGTTTTACTAAATTAATTGATAAAAACAATTGAACGATGCTCATTTACCATGAAAAAGAGTTTAGCATACATTAATACAAATGTAGAATATGGTAGAAATTTTAAAACAACACTAAAGATTATAGGCTTCAGTATATAAAGTATTTACCAAAAACTCAATATTTTTGTAGGGGTTAGCCCATAGATTTTGAGAAAATTTCAAAAAATATGACAATATTGTTTTAATGCCTAGTTGCATCCTGCACTAACATATGATGATGTTCAAAGAGGTTTGGAGCCTTTGTGCTCTCCGTTTATCAAGAAAATAATAATTTTATAGTGGTTATTCCATCGATTTAGGGGTATTATGAAGTTTTACTAAATTAATTGATAAAAACAATTGAACGATGCTCATTTACCATGAAAAAGAGTTTAGCATACATTAATACAAATGTAGAATATGGTAGAAATTTTAAAACAACACTAAAGATTATAGGCTTCAGTATATAAAGTATTTACCAAAAACTCAATATTTTTGTAGGGGTTAGCCCATAGATTTTGAGAAAATTTCAAAAAATATGACAATATTGTTTTAATGCCTAGTTGCATCCTGCACTAACATATGATGATGTTCAAAGAGGTTTGGAGCCTTTGTCGTCTCCGTTTATCAAGAAAATAATAATTTTATAGTGGTTATTCCATCGATTTAGGGAGTATTATGAAGTTTTACTAAATTAATTGATAAAAACAATTGAACGATGCTCATTTACCATGAAAAAGAGTTTAGCATACATTAATACAAATGTAGAATATGGTAGAAATTTTAAAACAACACTAAAGATTATAGGCTTCAGTATATAAAGTATTTACCAAAAACTCAATATTTTTGTAGGGGTTAGCCCATAGATTTTGAGAAAATTTCAAAAAATATGACAATATTGTTTTAATGCCTAGTTGCATCCTGCACTAACATATGATGATGTTCAAAGAGGTTTGGAGCCTTTGTGCTCTCCGTTTATCAAGAAAATAATAATTTTATAGTGGTTATTCCATCGATTTAGGGGTATTATGAAGTTTTACTAAATTAATTGATAAAAACAATTGAACGATGCTCATTTACCATGAAAAAGAGTTTAGCATACATTAATACAAATGTAGAATATGGTAGAAATTTTAAAACAACACTAAAGATTATAGGCTTCAGTATATAAAGTATTTACCAAAAACTCAATATTTTTGTAGGGGTTAGCCCATAGATTTTGAGAAAATTTCAAAAAATATGACAATATTGTTTTAATGCCTAGTTGCATCCTGCACTAACATATGATGATGTTCAAAGAGGTTTGGAGCCTTTGTCGTCTCCGTTTATCAAGAAAATAATAATTTTATAGTGGTTATTCCATCGATTTAGGGAGTATTATGAAGTTTTACTAAATTAATTGATAAAAACAATTGAACGATGCTCATTTACCATGAAAAAGAGTTTAGCATACATTAATACAAATGTAGAATATGGTAGAAATTTTAAAACAACACTAAAGATTATAGGCTTCAGTATATAAAGTATTTACCAAAAACTCAATATTTTTGTAGGGGTTAGCCCATAGATTTTGAGAAAATTTCAAAAAATATGACAATATTGTTTTAATGCCTAGTTGCATCCTGCACTAACATATGATGATG
This sequence comes from Brassica napus, assembly GCF_020379485.1. Taxonomy (NCBI): domain Eukaryota; kingdom Viridiplantae; phylum Streptophyta; class Magnoliopsida; order Brassicales; family Brassicaceae; genus Brassica; species Brassica napus. Next base: position 41,342 of record NW_026013895.1, on the reverse strand, counting down.
TTCAAAGAGGTTTGGAGCCTTTGTGCTCTCCGTTTATCAAGAAAATAATAATTTTATAGTGGTTATTCCATCGATTTAGGGAGTATTATGAAGTTTTACTAAATTAATTGATAAAAACAATTGAACGATGCTCATTTACCATGAAAAAGAGTTTAGCATACATTAATACAAATGTAGAATATGGTAGAAATTTTAAAACAACACTAAAGATTATAGGCTTCAGTATATAAAGTATTTACCAAAAACTCAATATTTTTGTAGGGGTTAGCCCATAGATTTTGAGAAAATTTCAAAAAATATGACAATATTGTTTTAATGCCTAGTTGCATCCTGCACTAACATATGATGATGTTCAAAGAGGTTTGGAGCCTTTGTGCTCTCCGTTTATCAAGAAAATAATAATTTTATAGTGGTTATTCCATCGATTTAGGGGGTATTATGAAGTTTTACTAAATTAATTGATAAAAACAATTGAACGATGCTCATTTACCATGAAAAAGAGTTTAGCATACATTAATACAAATGTAGAATATGGTAGAAATTTTAAAACAACACTAAAGATTATAGGCTTCAGTATATAAAGTATTTACCAAAAACTCAATATTTTTGTAGGGGTTAGCCCATAGATTTTGAGAAAATTTCAAAAAATATGACAATATTGTTTTAATGCCTAGTTGCATCCTGCACTAACATATGATGATGTTCAAAGAGGTTTGGAGCCTTTGTGCTCTCCGTTTATCAAGAAAATAATAATTTTATAGTGGTTATTCCATCGATTTAGGGGGTATTATGAAGTTTTACTAAATTAATTGATAAAAACAATTGAACGATGCTCATTTACCATGAAAAAGAGTTTAGCATACATTAATACAAATGTAGAATATGGTAGAAATTTTAAAACAACACTAAAGATTATAGGCTTCAGTATATAAAGTATTTACCAAAAACTCAATATTTTTGTAGGGGTTAGCCCATAGATTTTGAGAAAATTTCAAAAAATATGACAATATTGTTTTAATGCCTAGTTGCATCCTGCACTAACATATGATGATGTTCAAAGAGGTTTGGAGCCTTTGTCGTCTCCGTTTATCAAGAAAATAATAATTTTATAGTGGTTATTCCATCGATTTAGGGAGTATTATGAAGTTTTACTAAATTAATTGATAAAAACAATTGAACGATGCTCATTTACCATGAAAAAGAGTTTAGCATACATTAATACAAATGTAGAATATGGTAGAAATTTTAAAACAACACTAAAGATTATAGGCTTCAGTATATAAAGTATTTACCAAAAACTCAATATTTTTGTAGGGGTTAGCCCATAGATTTTGAGAAAATTTCAAAAAATATGACAATATTGTTTTAATGCCTAGTTGCATCCTGCACTAACATATGATGATGTTCAAAGAGGTTTGGAGCCTTTGTCGTCTCCGTTTATCAAGAAAATAATAATTTTATAGTGGTTATTCCATCGATTTAGGGAGTATTATGAAGTTTTACTAAATTAATTGATAAAAACAATTGAACGATGCTCATTTACCATGAAAAAGAGTTTAGCATACATTAATACAAATGTAGAATATGGTAGAAATTTTAAAACAACACTAAAGATTATAGGCTTCAGTATATAAAGTATTTACCAAAAACTCAATATTTTTGTAGGGGTTAGCCCATAGATTTTGAGAAAATTTCAAAAAATATGACAATATTGTTTTAATGCCTAGTTGCATCCTGCACTAACATATGATGATGTTCAAAGAGGTTTGGAGCCTTTGTCTCTCCGTTTATCAAGAAAATAATAATTTTATAGTGGTTATTCCATCGATTTAGGGAGTATTATGAAGTTTTACTAAATTAATTGATAAAAACAATTGAACGATGCTCATTTACCATGAAAAAGAGTTTAGCATACATTAATACAAATGTAGAATATGGTAGAAATTTTAAAACAACACTAAAGATTATAGGCTTCAGTATATAAAGTATTTACCAAAAACTCAATATTTTTGTAGGGGTTAGCCCATAGATTTTGAGAAAATTTCAAAAAATATGACAATATTGTTTTAATGCCTAGTTGCATCCTGCACTAACATATGATGATGTTCAAAGAGGTTTGGAGCCTTTGTGCTCCCCGTTTATCAAGAAAATAATAATTTTATAGTGGTTATTCCATCGATTTAGGGGTATTATGAAGTTTTACTAAATTAATTGATAAAAACAATTGAACGATGCTCATTTACCATGAAAAAGAGTTTAGCATACATTAATACAAATGTAGAATATGGTAGAAATTTTAAAACAACACTAAAGATTATAGGCTTCAGTATATAAAGTATTTACCAAAAACTCAATATTTTTGTAGGGGTTAGCCCATAGATTTTGAGAAAATTTCAAAAAATATGACAATATTGTTTTAATGCCTAGTTGCATCCTGCACTAACATATGATGATGTTCAAAGAGGTTTGGAGCCTTTGTCGTCTCCGTTTATCAAGAAAATAATAATTTTATAGTGGTTATTCCATCGATTTAGGGAGTATTATGAAGTTTTACTAAATTAATTGATAAAAACAATTGAACGATGCTCATTTACCATGAAAAAGAGTTTAGCATACATTAATACAAATGTAGAATATGGTAGAAATTTTAAAACAACACTAAAGATTATAGGCTTCAGTATATAAAGTATTTACCAAAAACTCAATATTTTTGTAGGGGTTAGCCCATAGATTTTGAGAAAATTTCAAAAAATATGACAATATTGTTTTAATGCCTAGTTGCATCCTGCACTAACATATGATGATGTTCAAAGAGGTTTGGAGCCTTTGTGCTCTCCGTTTATCAAGAAAATAATAATTTTATAGTGGTTATTCCATCGATTTAGGGAGTATTATGAAGTTTTACTAAATTAATTGATAAAAACAATTGAACGATGCTCATTTACCATGAAAAAGAGTTTAGCATACATTAATACAAATGTAGAATATGGTAGAAATTTTAAAACAACACTAAAGATTATAGGCTTCAGTATATAAAGTATTTACCAAAAACTCAATATTTTTGTAGGGGTTAGCCCATAGATTTTGAGAAAATTTCAAAAAATATGACAATATTGTTTTAATGCCTAGTTGCATCCTGCACTAACATATGATGATGTTCAAAGAGGTTTGGAGCCTTTGTGCTCTCCGTTTATCAAGAAAATAATAATTTTATAGTGGTTATTCCATCGATTTAGGGGGTATTATGAAGTTTTACTAAATTAATTGATAAAAACAATTGAACGATGCTCATTTACCATGAAAAAGAGTTTAGCATACATTAATACAAATGTAGAATATGGTAGAAATTTTAAAACAACACTAAAGATTATAGGCTTCAGTATATAAAGTATTTACCAAAAACTCAATATTTTTGTAGGGGTTAGCCCATAGATTTTGAGAAAATTTCAAAAAATATGACAATATTGTTTTAATGCCTAGTTGCATCCTGCACTAACATATGATGATGTTCAAAGAGGTTTGGAGCCTTTGTGCTCTCCGTTTATCAAGAAAATAATAATTTTATAGTGGTTATTCCATCGATTTAGGGGGTATTATGAAGTTTTACTAAATTAATTGATAAAAACAATTGAACGATGCTCATTTACCATGAAAAAGAGTTTAGCATACATTAATACAAATGTAGAATATGGTAGAAATTTTAAAACAACACTAAAGATTATAGGCTTCAGTATATAAAGTATTTACCAAAAACTCAATATTTTTGTAGGGGTTAGCCCATAGATTTTGAGAAAATTTCAAAAAATATGACAATATTGTTTTAATGCCTAGTTGCATCCTGCACTAACATATGATGATGTTCAAAGAGGTTTGGAGCCTTTGTCGTCTCCGTTTATCAAGAAAATAATAATTTTATAGTGGTTATTCCATCGATTTAGGCAGTATTATGAAGTTTTACTAAATTAATTGATAAAAACAATTGAACGATGCTCATTTACCATGAAAAAGAGTTTAGCATACATTAATACAAATGTAGAATATGGTAGAAATTTTAAAACAACACTAAAGATTATAGGCTTCAGTATATAAAGTATTTACCAAAAACTCAATATTTTTGTAGGGGTTAGCCCATAGATTTTGAGAAAATTTCAAAAAATATGACAATATTGTTTTAATGCCTAGTTGCATCCTGCACTAACATATGATGATGTTCAAAGAGGTTTGGAGCCTTTGTCGTCTCCGTTTATCAAGAAAATAATAATTTTATAGTGGTTATTCCATCGATTTAGGGAGTATTATGAAGTTTTACTAAATTAATTGATAAAAACAATTGAACGATGCTCATTTACCATGAAAAAGAGTTTAGCATACATTAATACAAATGTAGAATATGGTAGAAATTTTAAAACAACACTAAAGATTATAGGCTTCAGTATATAAAGTATTTACCAAAAACTCAATATTTTTGTAGGGGTTAGCCCATAGATTTTGAGAAAATTTCAAAAAATATGACAATATTGTTTTAATGCCTAGTTGCATCCTGCACTAACATATGATGATGTTCAAAGAGGTTTGGAGCCTTTGTGCTCTCCGTTTATCAAGAAAATAATAATTTTATAGTGGTTATTCCATCGATTTAGGGAGTATTATGAAGTTTTACTAAATTAATTGATAAAAACAATTGAACGATGCTCATTTACCATGAAAAAGAGTTTAGCATACATTAATACAAATGTAGAATATGGTAGAAATTTTAAAACAACACTAAAGATTATAGGCTTCAGTATATAAAGTATTTACCAAAAACTCAATATTTTTGTAGGGGTTAGCCCATAGATTTTGAGAAAATTTCAAAAAATATGACAATATTGTTTTAATGCCTAGTTGCATCCTGCACTAACATATGATGATGTTCAAAGAGGTTTGGAGCCTTTGTCGTCTCCGTTTATCAAGAAAATAATAATTTTATAGTGGTTATTCCATCGATTTAGGGAGTATTATGAAGTTTTACTAAATTAATTGATAAAAACAATTGAACGATGCTCATTTACCATGAAAAAGAGTTTAGCATACATTAATACAAATGTAGAATATGGTAGAAATTTTAAAACAACACTAAAGATTATAGGCTTCAGTATATAAAGTATTTACCAAAAACTCAATATTTTTGTAGGGGTTAGCCCATAGATTTTGAGAAAATTTCAAAAAATATGACAATATTGTTTTAATGCCTAGTTGCATCCTGCACTAACATATGATGATGTTCAAAGAGGTTTGGAGCCTTTGTCGTCTCCGTTTATCAAGAAAATAATAATTTTATAGTGGTTATTCCATCGATTTAGGGAGTATTATGAAGTTTTACTAAATTAATTGATAAAAACAATTGAACGATGCTCATTTACCATGAAAAAGAGTTTAGCATACATTAATACAAATGTAGAATATGGTAGAAATTTTAAAACAACACTAAAGATTATAGGCTTCAGTATATAAAGTATTTACCAAAAACTCAATATTTTTGTAGGGGTTAGCCCATAGATTTTGAGAAAATTTCAAAAAATATGACAATATTGTTTTAATGCCTAGTTGCATCCTGCACTAACATATGATGATGTTCAAAGAGGTTTGGAGCCTTTGTCGTCTCCGTTTATCAAGAAAATAATAATTTTATAGTGGTTATTCCATCGATTTAGGGAGTATTATGAAGTTTTACTAAATTAATTGATAAAAACAATTGAACGATGCTCATTTACCATGAAAAAGAGTTTAGCATACATTAATACAAATGTAGAATATGGTAGAAATTTTAAAACAACACTAAAGATTATAGGCTTCAGTATATAAAGTATTTACCAAAAACTCAATATTTTTGTAGGGGTTAGCCCATAGATTTTGAGAAAATTTCAAAAAATATGACAATATTGTTTTAATGCCTAGTTGCATCCTGCACTAACATATGATGATGTTCAAAGAGGTTTGGAGCCTTTGTCGTCTCCGTTTATCAAGAAAATAATAATTTTATAGTGGTTATTCCATCGATTTAGGGAGTATTATGAAGTTTTACTAAATTAATTGATAAAAACAATTGAACGATGCTCATTTACCATGAAAAAGAGTTTAGCATACATTAATACAAATGTAGAATATGGTAGAAATTTTAAAACAACACTAAAGATTATAGGCTTCAGTATATAAAGTATTTACCAAAAACTCAATATTTTTGTAGGGGTTAGCCCATAGATTTTGAGAAAATTTCAAAAAATATGACAATATTGTTTTAATGCCTAGTTGCATCCTGCACTAACATATGATGATGTTCAAAGAGGTTTGGAGCCTTTGTCTCTCCGTTTATCAAGAAAATAATAATTTTATAGTGGTTATTCCATCGATTTAGGGAGTATTATGAAGTTTTACTAAATTAATTGATAAAAACAATTGAACGATGCTCATTTACCATGAAAAAGAGTTTAGCATACATTAATACAAATGTAGAATATGGTAGAAATTTTAAAACAACACTAAAGATTATAGGCTTCAGTATATAAAGTATTTACCAAAAACTCAATATTTTTGTAGGGGTTAGCCCATAGATTTTGAGAAAATTTCAAAAAATATGACAATATTGTTTTAATGCCTAGTTGCATCCTGCACTAACATATGATGATGTTCAAAGAGGTTTGGAGCCTTTGTCGTCTCCGTTTATCAAGAAAATAATAATTTTATAGTGGTTATTCCATCGATTTAGGGAGTATTATGAAGTTTTACTAAATTAATTGATAAAAACAATTGAACGATGCTCATTTACCATGAAAAAGAGTTTAGCATACATTAATACAAATGTAGAATATGGTAGAAATTTTAAAACAACACTAAAGATTATAGGCTTCAGTATATAAAGTATTTACCAAAAACTCAATATTTTTGTAGGGGTTAGCCCATAGATTTTGAGAAAATTTCAAAAAATATGACAATATTGTTTTAATGCCTAGTTGCATCCTGCACTAACATATGATGATGTTCAAAGAGGTTTGGAGCCTTTGTCTCTCCGTTTATCAAGAAAATAATAATTTTATAGTGGTTATTCCATCGATTTAGGGAGTATTATGAAGTTTTACTAAATTAATTGATAAAAACAATTGAACGATGCTCATTTACCATGAAAAAGAGTTTAGCATACATTAATACAAATGTAGAATATGGTAGAAATTTTAAAACAACACTAAAGATTATAGGCTTCAGTATATAAAGTATTTACCAAAAACTCAATATTTTTGTAGGGGTTAGCCCATAGATTTTGAGAAAATTTCAAAAAATATGACAATATTGTTTTAATGCCTAGTTGCATCCTGCACTAACATATGATGATGTTCAAAGAGGTTTGGAGCCTTTGTCTCTCCGTTTATCAAGAAAATAATAATTTTATAGTGGTTATTCCATCGATTTAGGGGTATTATGAAGTTTTACTAAATTAATTGATAAAAACAATTGAACGATGCTCATTTACCATGAAAAAGAGTTTAGCATACATTAATACAAATGTAGAATATGGTAGAAATTTTAAAACAACACTAAAGATTATAGGCTTCAGTATATAAAGTATTTACCAAAAACTCAATATTTTTGTAGGGGTTAGCCCATAGATTTTGAGAAAATTTCAAAAAATATGACAATATTGTTTTAATGCCTAGTTGCATCCTGCACTAACATATGATGATGTTCAAAGAGGTTTGGAGCCTTTGTGCTCTCCGTTTATCAAGAAAATAATAATTTTATAGTGGTTATTCCATCGATTTAGGGGGTATTATGAAGTTTTACTAAATTAATTGATAAAAACAATTGAACGATGCTCATTTACCATGAAAAAGAGTTTAGCATACATTAATACAAATGTAGAATATGGTAGAAATTTTAAAACAACACTAAAGATTATAGGCTTCAGTATATAAAGTATTTACCAAAAACTCAATATTTTTGTAGGGGTTAGCCCATAGATTTTGAGAAAATTTCAAAAAATATGACAATATTGTTTTAATGCCTAGTTGCATCCTGCACTAACATATGATGATGTTCAAAGAGGTTTGGAGCCTTTGTGTCTCCGTTTATCAAGAAAATAATAATTTTATAGTGGTTATTCCATCGATTTAGGGAGTATTATGAAGTTTTACTAAATTAATTGATAAAAACAATTGAACGATGCTCATTTACCATGAAAAAGAGTTTAGCATACATTAATACAAATGTAGAATATGGTAGAAATTTTAAAACAACACTAAAGATTATAGGCTTCAGTATATAAAGTATTTACCAAAAACTCAATATTTTTGTAGGGGTTAGCCCATAGATTTTGAGAAAATTTCAAAAAATATGACAATATTGTTTTAATGCCTAGTTGCATCCTGCACTAACATATGATGATGTTCAAAGAGGTTTGGAGCCTTTGTCGTCTCCGTTTATCAAGAAAATAATAATTTTATAGTGGTTATTCCATCGATTTAGGGAGTATTATGAAGTTTTACTAAATTAATTGATAAAAACAATTGAACGATGCTCATTTACCATGAAAAAGAGTTTAGCATACATTAATACAAATGTAGAATATGGTAGAAATTTTAAAACAACACTAAAGATTATAGGCTTCAGTATATAAAGTATTTACCAAAAACTCAATATTTTTGTAGGGGTTAGCCCATAGATTTTGAGAAAATTTCAAAAAATATGACAATATTGTTTTAATGCCTAGTTGCATCCTGCACTAACATATGATGATGTTCAAAGAGGTTTGGAGCCTTTGTCGTCTCCGTTTATCAAGAAAATAATAATTTTATAGTGGTTATTCCATCGATTTAGGGAGTATTATGAAGTTTTACTAAATTAATTGATAAAAACAATTGAACGATGCTCATTTACCATGAAAAAGAGTTTAGCATACATTAATACAAATGTAGAATATGGTAGAAATTTTAAAACAACACTAAAGATTATAGGCTTCAGTATATAAAGTATTTACCAAAAACTCAATATTTTTGTAGGGGTTAGCCCATAGATTTTGAGAAAATTTCAAAAAATATGACAATATTGTTTTAATGCCTAGTTGCATCCTGCACTAACATATGATGATGTTCAAAGAGGTTTGGAGCCTTTGTCTCTCCGTTTATCAAGAAAATAATAATTTTATAGTGGTTATTCCATCGATTTAGGGGTATTATGAAGTTTTACTAAATTAATTGATAAAAACAATTGAACGATGCTCATTTACCATGAAAAAGAGTTTAGCATACATTAATACAAATGTAGAATATGGTAGAAATTTTAAAACAACACTAAAGATTATAGGCTTCAGTATATAAAGTATTTACCAAAAACTCAATATTTTTGTAGGGGTTAGCCCATAGATTTTGAGAAAATTTCAAAAAATATGACAATATTGTTTTAATGCCTAGTTGCATCCTGCACTAACATATGATGATGTTCAAAGAGGTTTGGAGCCTTTGTCTCTCCGTTTATCAAGAAAATAATAATTTTATAGTGGTTATTCCATCGATTTAGGGAGTATTATGAAGTTTTACTAAATTAATTGATAAAAACAATTGAACGATGCTCATTTACCATGAAAAAGAGTTTAGCATACATTAATACAAATGTAGAATATGGTAGAAATTTTAAAACAACACTAAAGATTATAGGCTTCAGTATATAAAGTATTTACCAAAAACTCAATATTTTTGTAGGGGTTAGCCCATAGATTTTGAGAAAATTTCAAAAAATATGACAATATTGTTTTAATGCCTAGTTGCATCCTGCACTAACATATGATGATGTTCAAAGAGGTTTGGAGCCTTTGTCGTCTCCGTTTATCAAGAAAATAATAATTTTATAGTGGTTATTCCATCGATTTAGGGAGTATTATGAAGTTTTACTAAATTAATTGATAAAAACAATTGAACGATGCTCATTTACCATGAAAAAGAGTTTAGCATACATTAATACAAATGTAGAATATGGTAGAAATTTTAAAACAACACTAAAGATTATAGGCTTCAGTATATAAAGTATTTACCAAAAACTCAATATTTTTGTAGGGGTTAGCCCATAGATTTTGAGAAAATTTCAAAAAATATGACAATATTGTTTTAATGCCTAGTTGCATCCTGCACTAACATATGATGATGTTCAAAGAGGTTTGGAGCCTTTGTCGTCTCCGTTTATCAAGAAAATAATAATTTTATAGTGGTTATTCCATCGATTTAGGGAGTATTATGAAGTTTTACTAAATTAATTGATAAAAACAATTGAACGATGCTCATTTACCATGAAAAAGAGTTTAGCATACATTAATACAAATGTAGAATATGGTAGAAATTTTAAAACAACACTAAAGATTATAGGCTTCAGTATATAAAGTATTTACCAAAAACTCAATATTTTTGTAGGGGTTAGCCCATAGATTTTGAGAAAATTTCAAAAAATATGACAATATTGTTTTAATGCCTAGTTGCATCCTGCACTAACATATGATGATGTTCAAAGAGGTTTGGAGCCTTTGTCGTCTCCGTTTATCAAGAAAATAATAATTTTATAGTGGTTATTCCATCGATTTAGGGAGTATTATGAAGTTTTACTAAATTAATTGATAAAAACAATTGAACGATGCTCATTTACCATGAAAAAGAGTTTAGCATACATTAATACAAATGTAGAATATGGTAGAAATTTTAAAACAACACTAAAGATTATAGGCTTCAGTATATAAAGTATTTACCAAAAACTCAATATTTTTGTAGGGGTTAGCCCATAGATTTTGAGAAAATTTCAAAAAATATGACAATATTGTTTTAATGCCTAGTTGCATCCTGCACTAACATATGATGATGTTCAAAGAGGTTTGGAGCCTTTGTCGTCTCCGTTTATCAAGAAAATAATAATTTTATAGTGGTTATTCCATCGATTTAGGGAGTATTATGAAGTTTTACTAAATTAATTGATAAAAACAATTGAACGATGCTCATTTACCATGAAAAAGAGTTTAGCATACATTAATACAAATGTAGAATATGGTAGAAATTTTAAAACAACACTAAAGATTATAGGCTTCAGTATATAAAGTATTTACCAAAAACTCAATATTTTTGTAGGGGTTAGCCCATAGATTTTGAGAAAATTTCAAAAAATATGACAATATTGTTTTAATGCCTAGTTGCATCCTGCACTAACATATGATGATGTTCAAAGAGGTTTGGAGCCTTTGTCGTCTCCGTTTATCAAGAAAATAATAATTTTATAGTGGTTATTCCATCGATTTAGGGAGTATTATGAAGTTTTACTAAATTAATTGATAAAAACAATTGAACGATGCTCATTTACCATGAAAAAGAGTTTAGCATACATTAATACAAATGTAGAATATGGTAGAAATTTTAAAACAACACTAAAGATTATAGGCTTCAGTATATAAAGTATTTACCAAAAACTCAATATTTTTGTAGGGGTTAGCCCATAGATTTTGAGAAAATTTCAAAAAATATGACAATATTGTTTTAATGCCTAGTTGCATCCTGCACTAACATATGATGATGTTCAAAGAGGTTTGGAGCCTTTGTGTCTCCGTTTATCAAGAAAATAATAATTTTATAGTGGTTATTCCATCGATTTAGGGAGTATTATGAAGTTTTACTAAATTAATTGATAAAAACAATTGAACGATGCTCATTTACCATGAAAAAGAGTTTAGCATACATTAATACAAATGTAGAATATGGTAGAAATTTTAAAACAACACTAAAGATTATAGGCTTCAGTATATAAAGTATTTACCAAAAACTCAATATTTTTGTAGGGGTTAGCCCATAGATTTTGAGAAAATTTCAAAAAATATGACAATATTGTTTTAATGCCTAGTTGCATCCTGCACTAACATATGATGATGTTCAAAGAGGTTTGGAGCCTTTGTGTCTCCGTTTATCAAGAAAATAATAATTTTATAGTGGTTATTCCATCGATTTAGGGAGTATTATGAAGTTTTACTAAATTAATTGATAAAAACAATTGAACGATGCTCATTTACCATGAAAAAGAGTTTAGCATACATTAATACAAATGTAGAATATGGTAGAAATTTTAAAACAACACTAAAGATTATAGGCTTCAGTATATAAAGTATTTACCAAAAACTCAATATTTTTGTAGGGGTTAGCCCATAGATTTTGAGAAAATTTCAAAAAATATGACAATATTGTTTTAATGCCTAGTTGCATCCTGCACTAACATATGATGATGTTCAAAGAGGTTTGGAGCCTTTGTCGTCTCCGTTTATCAAGAAAATAATAATTTTATAGTGGTTATTCCATCGATTTAGGGAGTATTATGAAGTTTTACTAAATTAATTGATAAAAACAATTGAACGATGCTCATTTACCATGAAAAAGAGTTTAGCATACATTAATACAAATGTAGAATATGGTAGAAATTTTAAAACAACACTAAAGATTATAGGCTTCAGTATATAAAGTATTTACCAAAAACTCAATATTTTTGTAGGGGTTAGCCCATAGATTTTGAGAAAATTTCAAAAAATATGACAATATTGTTTTAATGCCTAGTTGCATCCTGCACTAACATATGATGATGTTCAAAGAGGTTTGGAGCCTTTGTGTCTCCGTTTATCAAGAAAATAATAATTTTATAGTGGTTATTCCATCGATTTAGGGAGTATTATGAAGTTTTACTAAATTAATTGATAAAAACAATTGAACGATGCTCATTTACCATGAAAAAGAGTTTAGCATACATTAATACAAATGTAGAATATGGTAGAAATTTTAAAACAACACTAAAGATTATAGGCTTCAGTATATAAAGTATTTACCAAAAACTCAATATTTTTGTAGGGGTTAGCCCATAGATTTTGAGAAAATTTCAAAAAATATGACAATATTGTTTTAATGCCTAGTTGCATCCTGCACTAACATATGATGATGTTCAAAGAGGTTTGGAGCCTTTGTCGTCTCCGTTTATCAAGAAAATAATAATTTTATAGTGGTTATTCCATCGATTTAGGAGTATTATGAAGTTTTACTAAATTAATTGATAAAAACAATTGAACGATGCTCATTTACCATGAAAAAGAGTTTAGCATACATTAATACAAATGTAGAATATGGTAGAAATTTTAAAACAACACTAAAGATTATAGGCTTCAGTATATAAAGTATTTACCAAAAACTCAATATTTTTGTAGGGGTTAGCCCATAGATTTTGAGAAAATTTCAAAAAATATGACAATATTGTTTTAATGCCTAGTTGCATCCTGCACTAACATATGATGATGTTCAAAGAGGTTTGGAGCCTTTGTCGTCTCCGTTTATCAAGAAAATAATAATTTTATAGTGGTTATTCCATCGATTTAGGGGTATTATGAAGTTTTACTAAATTAATTGATAAAAACAATTGAACGATGCTCATTTACCATGAAAAAGAGTTTAGCATACATTAATACAAATGTAGAATATGGTAGAAATTTTAAAACAACACTAAAGATTATAGGCTTCAGTATATAAAGTATTTACCAAAAACTCAATATTTTTGTAGGGGTTAGCCCATAGATTTTGAGAAAATTTCAAAAAATATGACAATATTGTTTTAATGCCTAGTTGCATCCTGCACTAACATATGATGATGTTCAAAGAGGTTTGGAGCCTTTGTCGTCTCCGTTTATCAAGAAAATAATAATTTTATAGTGGTTATTCCATCGATTTAGGGGTATTATGAAGTTTTACTAAATTAATTGATAAAAACAATTGAACGATGCTCATTTACCATGAAAAAGAGTTTAGCATACATTAATACAAATGTAGAATATGGTAGAAATTTTAAAACAACACTAAAGATTATAGGCTTCAGTATATAAAGTATTTACCAAAAACTCAATATTTTTGTAGGGGTTAGCCCATAGATTTTGAGAAAATTTCAAAAAATATGACAATATTGTTTTAATGCCTAGTTGCATCCTGCACTAACATATGATGATGTTCAAAGAGGTTTGGAGCCTTTGTCGTCTCCGTTTATCAAGAAAATAATAATTTTATAGTGGTTATTCCATCGATTTAGGGAGTATTATGAAGTTTTACTAAATTAATTGATAAAAACAATTGAACGATGCTCATTTACCATGAAAAAGAGTTTAGCATACATTAATACAAATGTAGAATATGGTAGAAATTTTAAAACAACACTAAAGATTATAGGCTTCAGTATATAAAGTATTTACCAAAAACTCAATATTTTTGTAGGGGTTAGCCCATAGATTTTGAGAAAATTTCAAAAAATATGACAATATTGTTTTAATGCCTAGTTGCATCCTGCACTAACATATGATGATGTTCAAAGAGGTTTGGAGCCTTTGTCGTCTCCGTTTATCAAGAAAATAATAATTTTATAGTGGTTATTCCATCGATTTAGGGAGTATTATGAAGTTTTACTAAATTAATTGATAAAAACAATTGAACGATGCTCATTTACCATGAAAAAGAGTTTAGCATACATTAATACAAATGTAGAATATGGTAGAAATTTTAAAACAACACTAAAGATTATAGGCTTCAGTATATAAAGTATTTACCAAAAACTCAATATTTTTGTAGGGGTTAGCCCATAGATTTTGAGAAAATTTCAAAAAATATGACAATATTGTTTTAATGCCTAGTTGCATCCTGCACTAACATATGATGATGTTCAAAGAGGTTTGGAGCCTTTGTCGTCTCCGTTTATCAAGAAAATAATAATTTTATAGTGGTTATTCCATCGATTTAGGGAGTATTATGAAGTTTTACTAAATTAATTGATAAAAACAATTGAACGATGCTCATTTACCATGAAAAAGAGTTTAGCATACATTAATACAAATGTAGAATATGGTAGAAATTTTAAAACAACACTAAAGATTATAGGCTTCAGTATATAAAGTATTTACCAAAAACTCAATATTTTTGTAGGGGTTAGCCCATAGATTTTGAGAAAATTTCAAAAAATATGACAATATTGTTTTAATGCCTAGTTGCATCCTGCACTAACATATGATGATGTTCAAAGAGGTTTGGAGCCTTTGTCGTCTCCGTTTATCAAGAAAATAATAATTTTATAGTGGTTATTCCATCGATTTAGGGAGTATTATGAAGTTTTACTAAATTAATTGATAAAAACAATTGAACGATGCTCATTTACCATGAAAAAGAGTTTAGCATACATTAATACAAATGTAGAATATGGTAGAAATTTTAAAACAACACTAAAGATTATAGGCTTCAGTATATAAAGTATTTACCAAAAACTCAATATTTTTGTAGGGGTTAGCCCATAGATTTTGAGAAAATTTCAAAAAATATGACAATATTGTTTTAATGCCTAGTTGCATCCTGCACTAACATATGATGATGTTCAAAGAGGTTTGGAGCCTTTGTCGTCTCCGTTTATCAAGAAAATAATAATTTTATAGTGGTTATTCCATCGATTTAGGGAGTATTATGAAGTTTTACTAAATTAATTGATAAAAACAATTGAACGATGCTCATTTACCATGAAAAAGAGTTTAGCATACATTAATACAAATGTAGAATATGGTAGAAATTTTAAAACAACACTAAAGATTATAGGCTTCAGTATATAAAGTATTTACCAAAAACTCAATATTTTTGTAGGGGTTAGCCCATAGATTTTGAGAAAATTTCAAAAAATATGACAATATTGTTTTAATGCCTAGTTGCATCCTGCACTAACATATGATGATGTTCAAAGAGGTTTGGAGCCTTTGTCGTCTCCGTTTATCAAGAAAATAATAATTTTATAGTGGTTATTCCATCGATTTAGGGAGTATTATGAAGTTTTACTAAATTAATTGATAAAAACAATTGAACGATGCTCATTTACCATGAAAAAGAGTTTAGCATACATTAATACAAATGTAGAATATGGTAGAAATTTTAAAACAACACTAAAGATTATAGGCTTCAGTATATAAAGTATTTACCAAAAACTCAATATTTTTGTAGGGGTTAGCCCATAGATTTTGAGAAAATTTCAAAAAATATGACAATATTGTTTTAATGCCTAGTTGCATCCTGCACTAACATATGATGATGTTCAAAGAGGTTTGGAGCCTTTGTCGTCTCCGTTTATCAAGAAAATAATAATTTTATAGTGGTTATTCCATCGATTTAGGGGTATTATGAAGTTTTACTAAATTAATTGATAAAAACAATTGAACGATGCTCATTTACCATGAAAAAGAGTTTAGCATACATTAATACAAATGTAGAATATGGTAGAAATTTTAAAACAACACTAAAGATTATAGGCTTCAGTATATAAAGTATTTACCAAAAACTCAATATTTTTGTAGGGGTTAGCCCATAGATTTTGAGAAAATTTCAAAAAATATGACAATATTGTTTTAATGCCTAGTTGCATCCTGCACTAACATATGATGATGTTCAAAGAGGTTTGGAGCCTTTGTGCTCTCCGTTTATCAAGAAAATAATAATTTTATAGTGGTTATTCCATCGATTTAGGGAGTATTATGAAGTTTTACTAAATTAATTGATAAAAACAATTGAACGATGCTCATTTACCATGAAAAAGAGTTTAGCATACATTAATACAAATGTAGAATATGGTAGAAATTTTAAAACAACACTAAAGATTATAGGCTTCAGTATATAAAGTATTTACCAAAAACTCAATATTTTTGTAGGGGTTAGCCCATAGATTTTGAGAAAATTTCAAAAAATATGACAATATTGTTTTAATGCCTAGTTGCATCCTGCACTAACATATGATGATGTTCAAAGAGGTTTGGAGCCTTTGTCGTCTCCGTTTATCAAGAAAATAATAATTTTATAGTGGTTATTCCATCGATTTAGGGAGTATTATGAAGTTTTACTAAATTAATTGATAAAAACAATTGAACGATGCTCATTTACCATGAAAAAGAGTTTAGCATACATTAATACAAATGTAGAATATGGTAGAAATTTTAAAACAACACTAAAGATTATAGGCTTCAGTATATAAAGTATTTACCAAAAACTCAATATTTTTGTAGGGGTTAGCCCATAGATTTTGAGAAAATTTCAAAAAATATGACAATATTGTTTTAATGCCTAGTTGCATCCTGCACTAACATATGATGATGTTCAAAGAGGTTTGGAGCCTTTGTGTCTCCGTTTATCAAGAAAATAATAATTTTATAGTGGTTATTCCATCGATTTAGGAGTATTATGAAGTTTTACTAAATTAATTGATAAAAACAATTGAACGATGCTCATTTACCATGAAAAAGAGTTTAGCATACATTAATACAAATGTAGAATATGGTAGAAATTTTAAAACAACACTAAAGATTATAGGCTTCAGTATATAAAGTATTTACCAAAAACTCAATATTTTTGTAGGGGTTAGCCCATAGATTTTGAGAAAATTTCAAAAAATATGACAATATTGTTTTAATGCCTAGTTGCATCCTGCACTAACATATGATGATGTTCAAAGAGGTTTGGAGCCTTTGTCGTCTCCGTTTATCAAGAAAATAATAATTTTATAGTGGTTATTCCATCGATTTAGGGAGTATTATGAAGTTTTACTAAATTAATTGATAAAAACAATTGAACGATGCTCATTTACCATGAAAAAGAGTTTAGCATACATTAATACAAATGTAGAATATGGTAGAAATTTTAAAACAACACTAAAGATTATAGGCTTCAGTATATAAAGTATTTACCAAAAACTCAATATTTTTGTAGGGGTTAGCCCATAGATTTTGAGAAAATTTCAAAAAATATGACAATATTGTTTTAATGCCTAGTTGCATCCTGCACTAACATATGATGATGTTCAAAGAGGTTTGGAGCCTTTGTGTCTCCGTTTATCAAGAAAATAATAATTTTATAGTGGTTATTCCATCGATTTAGGGGTATTATGAAGTTTTACTAAATTAATTGATAAAAACAATTGAACGATGCTCATTTACCATGAAAAAGAGTTTAGCATACATTAATACAAATGTAGAATATGGTAGAAATTTTAAAACAACACTAAAGATTATAGGCTTCAGTATATAAAGTATTTACCAAAAACTCAATATTTTTGTAGGGGTTAGCCCATAGATTTTGAGAAAATTTCAAAAAATATGACAATATTGTTTTAATGCCTAGTTGCATCCTGCACTAACATATGATGATGTTCAAAGAGGTTTGGAGCCTTTGTCGTCTCCGTTTATCAAGAAAATAATAATTTTATAGTGGTTATTCCATCGATTTAGGGAGTATTATGAAGTTTTACTAAATTAATTGATAAAAACAATTGAACGATGCTCATTTACCATGAAAAAGAGTTTAGCATACATTAATACAAATGTAGAATATGGTAGAAATTTTAAAACAACACTAAAGATTATAGGCTTCAGTATATAAAGTATTTACCAAAAACTCAATATTTTTGTAGGGGTTAGCCCATAGATTTTGAGAAAATTTCAAAAAATATGACAATATTGTTTTAATGCCTAGTTGCATCCTGCACTAACATATGATGATGTTCAAAGAGGTTTGGAGCCTTTGTCGTCTCCGTTTATCAAGAAAATAATAATTTTATAGTGGTTATTCCATCGATTTAGGGAGTATTATGAAGTTTTACTAAATTAATTGATAAAAACAATTGAACGATGCTCATTTACCATGAAAAAGAGTTTAGCATACATTAATACAAATGTAGAATATGGTAGAAATTTTAAAACAACACTAAAGATTATAGGCTTCAGTATATAAAGTATTTACCAAAAACTCAATATTTTTGTAGGGGTTAGCCCATAGATTTTGAGAAAATTTCAAAAAATATGACAATATTGTTTTAATGCCTAGTTGCATCCTGCACTAACATATGATGATGTTCAAAGAGGTTTGGAGCCTTTGTCGTCTCCGTTTATCAAGAAAATAATAATTTTATAGTGGTTATTCCATCGATTTAGGGAGTATTATGAAGTTTTACTAAATTAATTGATAAAAACAATTGAACGATGCTCATTTACCATGAAAAAGAGTTTAGCATACATTAATACAAATGTAGAATATGGTAGAAATTTTAAAACAACACTAAAGATTATAGGCTTCAGTATATAAAGTATTTACCAAAAACTCAATATTTTTGTAGGGGTTAGCCCATAGATTTTGAGAAAATTTCAAAAAATATGACAATATTGTTTTAATGCCTAGTTGCATCCTGCACTAACATATGATGATGTTCAAAGAGGTTTGGAGCCTTTGTGTCTCCGTTTATCAAGAAAATAATAATTTTATAGTGGTTATTCCATCGATTTAGGGAGTATTATGAAGTTTTACTAAATTAATTGATAAAAACAATTGAACGATGCTCATTTACCATGAAAAAGAGTTTAGCATACATTAATACAAATGTAGAATATGGTAGAAATTTTAAAACAACACTAAAGATTATAGGCTTCAGTATATAAAGTATTTACCAAAAACTCAATATTTTTGTAGGGGTTAGCCCATAGATTTTGAGAAAATTTCAAAAAATATGACAATATTGTTTTAATGCCTAGTTGCATCCTGCACTAACATATGATGATGTTCAAAGAGGTTTGGAGCCTTTGTCGTCTCCGTTTATCAAGAAAATAATAATTTTATAGTGGTTATTCCATCGATTTAGGGGTATTATGAAGTTTTACTAAATTAATTGATAAAAACAATTGAACGATGCTCATTTACCATGAAAAAGAGTTTAGCATACATTAATACAAATGTAGAATATGGTAGAAATTTTAAAACAACACTAAAGATTATAGGCTTCAGTATATAAAGTATTTACCAAAAACTCAATATTTTTGTAGGGGTTAGCCCATAGATTTTGAGAAAATTTCAAAAAATATGACAATATTGTTTTAATGCCTAGTTGCATCCTGCACTAACATATGATGATGTTCAAAGAGGTTTGGAGCCTTTGTCGTCTCCGTTTATCAAGAAAATAATAATTTTATAGTGGTTATTCCATCGATTTAGGGAGTATTATGAAGTTTTACTAAATTAATTGATAAAAACAATTGAACGATGCTCATTTACCATGAAAAAGAGTTTAGCATACATTAATACAAATGTAGAATATGGTAGAAATTTTAAAACAACACTAAAGATTATAGGCTTCAGTATATAAAGTATTTACCAAAAACTCAATATTTTTGTAGGGGTTAGCCCATAGATTTTGAGAAAATTTCAAAAAATATGACAATATTGTTTTAATGCCTAGTTGCATCCTGCACTAACATATGATGATGTTCAAAGAGGTTTGGAGCCTTTGTCTCTCCGTTTATCAAGAAAATAATAATTTTATAGTGGTTATTCCATCGATTTAGGGAGTATTATGAAGTTTTACTAAATTAATTGATAAAAACAATTGAACGATGCTCATTTACCATGAAAAAGAGTTTAGCATACATTAATACAAATGTAGAATATGGTAGAAATTTTAAAACAACACTAAAGATTATAGGCTTCAGTATATAAAGTATTTACCAAAAACTCAATATTTTTGTAGGGGTTAGCCCATAGATTTTGAGAAAATTTCAAAAAATATGACAATATTGTTTTAATGCCTAGTTGCATCCTGCACTAACATATGATGATGTTCAAAGAGGTTTGGAGCCTTTGTCGTCTCCGTTTATCAAGAAAATAATAATTTTATAGTGGTTATTCCATCGATTTAGGGAGTATTATGAAGTTTTACTAAATTAATTGATAAAAACAATTGAACGATGCTCATTTACCATGAAAAAGAGTTTAGCATACATTAATACAAATGTAGAATATGGTAGAAATTTTAAAACAACACTAAAGATTATAGGCTTCAGTATATAAAGTATTTACCAAAAACTCAATATTTTTGTAGGGGTTAGCCCATAGATTTTGAGAAAATTTCAAAAAATATGACAATATTGTTTTAATGCCTAGTTGCATCCTGCACTAACATATGATGATGTTCAAAGAGGTTTGGAGCCTTTGTCGTCTCCGTTTATCAAGAAAATAATAATTTTATAGTGGTTATTCCATCGATTTAGGGAGTATTATGAAGTTTTACTAAATTAATTGATAAAAACAATTGAACGATGCTCATTTACCATGAAAAAGAGTTTAGCATACATTAATACAAATGTAGAATATGGTAGAAATTTTAAAACAACACTAAAGATTATAGGCTTCAGTATATAAAGTATTTACCAAAAACTCAATATTTTTGTAGGGGTTAGCCCATAGATTTTGAGAAAATTTCAAAAAATATGACAATATTGTTTTAATGCCTAGTTGCATCCTGCACTAACATATGATGATGTTCAAAGAGGTTTGGAGCCTTTGTCGTCTCCGTTTATCAAGAAAATAATAATTTTATAGTGGTTATTCCATCGATTTAGGGAGTATTATGAAGTTTTACTAAATTAATTGATAAAAACAATTGAACGATGCTCATTTACCATGAAAAAGAGTTTAGCATACATTAATACAAATGTAGAATATGGTAGAAATTTTAAAACAACACTAAAGATTATAGGCTTCAGTATATAAAGTATTTACCAAAAACTCAATATTTTTGTAGGGGTTAGCCCATAGATTTTGAGAAAATTTCAAAAAATATGACAATATTGTTTTAATGCCTAGTTGCATCCTGCACTAACATATGATGATGTTCAAAGAGGTTTGGAGCCTTTGTCGTCTCCGTTTATCAAGAAAATAATAATTTTATAGTGGTTATTCCATCGATTTAGGGGTATTATGAAGTTTTACTAAATTAATTGATAAAAACAATTGAACGATGCTCATTTACCATGAAAAAGAGTTTAGCATACATTAATACAAATGTAGAATATGGTAGAAATTTTAAAACAACACTAAAGATTATAGGCTTCAGTATATAAAGTATTTACCAAAAACTCAATATTTTTGTAGGGGTTAGCCCATAGATTTTGAGAAAATTTCAAAAAATATGACAATATTGTTTTAATGCCTAGTTGCATCCTGCACTAACATATGATGATGTTCAAAGAGGTTTGGAGCCTTTGTGTCTCCGTTTATCAAGAAAATAATAATTTTATAGTGGTTATTCCATCGATTTAGGGAGTATTATGAAGTTTTACTAAATTAATTGATAAAAACAATTGAACGATGCTCATTTACCATGAAAAAGAGTTTAGCATACATTAATACAAATGTAGAATATGGTAGAAATTTTAAAACAACACTAAAGATTATAGGCTTCAGTATATAAAGTATTTACCAAAAACTCAATATTTTTGTAGGGGTTAGCCCATAGATTTTGAGAAAATTTCAAAAAATATGACAATATTGTTTTAATGCCTAGTTGCATCCTGCACTAACATATGATGATGTTCAAAGAGGTTTGGAGCCTTTGTCGTCTCCGTTTATCAAGAAAATAATAATTTTATAGTGGTTATTCCATCGATTTAGGGAGTATTATGAAGTTTTACTAAATTAATTGATAAAAACAATTGAACGATGCTCATTTACCATGAAAAAGAGTTTAGCATACATTAATACAAATGTAGAATATGGTAGAAATTTTAAAACAACACTAAAGATTATAGGCTTCAGTATATAAAGTATTTACCAAAAACTCAATATTTTTGTAGGGGTTAGCCCATAGATTTTGAGAAAATTTCAAAAAATATGACAATATTGTTTTAATGCCTAGTTGCATCCTGCACTAACATATGATGATGTTCAAAGAGGTTTGGAGCCTTTGTCGTCTCCGTTTATCAAGAAAATAATAATTTTATAGTGGTTATTCCATCGATTTAGGGAGTATTATGAAGTTTTACTAAATTAATTGATAAAAACAATTGAACGATGCTCATTTACCATGAAAAAGAGTTTAGCATACATTAATACAAATGTAGAATATGGTAGAAATTTTAAAACAACACTAAAGATTATAGGCTTCAGTATATAAAGTATTTACCAAAAACTCAATATTTTTGTAGGGGTTAGCCCATAGATTTTGAGAAAATTTCAAAAAATATGACAATATTGTTTTAATGCCTAGTTGCATCCTGCACTAACATATGATGATGTTCAAAGAGGTTTGGAGCCTTTGTCGTCTCCGTTTATCAAGAAAATAATAATTTTATAGTGGTTATTCCATCGATTTAGGGAGTATTATGAAGTTTTACTAAATTAATTGATAAAAACAATTGAACGATGCTCATTTACCATGAAAAAGAGTTTAGCATACATTAATACAAATGTAGAATATGGTAGAAATTTTAAAACAACACTAAAGATTATAGGCTTCAGTATATAAAGTATTTACCAAAAACTCAATATTTTTGTAGGGGTTAGCCCATAGATTTTGAGAAAATTTCAAAAAATATGACAATATTGTTTTAATGCCTAGTTGCATCCTGCACTAACATATGATGATGTTCAAAGAGGTTTGGAGCCTTTGTCGTCTCCGTTTATCAAGAAAATAATAATTTTATAGTGGTTATTCCATCGATTTAGGGAGTATTATGAAGTTTTACTAAATTAATTGATAAAAACAATTGAACGATGCTCATTTACCATGAAAAAGAGTTTAGCATACATTAATACAAATGTAGAATATGGTAGAAATTTTAAAACAACACTAAAGATTATAGGCTTCAGTATATAAAGTATTTACCAAAAACTCAATATTTTTGTAGGGGTTAGCCCATAGATTTTGAGAAAATTTCAAAAAATATGACAATATTGTTTTAATGCCTAGTTGCATCCTGCACTAACATATGATGATGTTCAAAGAGGTTTGGAGCCTTTGTCGTCTCCGTTTATCAAGAAAATAATAATTTTATAGTGGTTATTCCATCGATTTAGGGAGTATTATGAAGTTTTACTAAATTAATTGATAAAAACAATTGAACGATGCTCATTTACCATGAAAAAGAGTTTAGCATACATTAATACAAATGTAGAATATGGTAGAAATTTTAAAACAACACTAAAGATTATAGGCTTCAGTATATAAAGTATTTACCAAAAACTCAATATTTTTGTAGGGGTTAGCCCATAGATTTTGAGAAAATTTCAAAAAATATGACAATATTGTTTTAATGCCTAGTTGCATCCTGCACTAACATATGATGATGTTCAAAGAGGTTTGGAGCCTTTGTCGTCTCCGTTTATCAAGAAAATAATAATTTTATAGTGGTTATTCCATCGATTTAGGGGGTATTATGAAGTTTTACTAAATTAATTGATAAAAACAATTGAACGATGCTCATTTACCATGAAAAAGAGTTTAGCATACATTAATACAAATGTAGAATATGGTAGAAATTTTAAAACAACACTAAAGATTATAGGCTTCAGTATATAAAGTATTTACCAAAAACTCAATATTTTTGTAGGGGTTAGCCCATAGATTTTGAGAAAATTTCAAAAAATATGACAATATTGTTTTAATGCCTAGTTGCATCCTGCACTAACATATGATGATGTTCAAAGAGGTTTGGAGCCTTTGTCGTCTCCGTTTATCAAGAAAATAATAACTTTATAGTGGTTATTCCATCGATTTAGGGAGTATTATGAAGTTTTACTAAATTAATTGATAAAAACAATTGAACGATGCTCATTTACCATGAAAAAGAGTTTAGCATACATTAATACAAATGTAGAATATGGTAGAAATTTTAAAACAACACTAAAGATTATAGGCTTCAGTATATAAAGTATTTACCAAAAACTCAATATTTTTGTAGGGGTTAGCCCATAGATTTTGAGAAAATTTCAAAAAATATGACAATATTGTTTTAATGCCTAGTTGCATCCTGCACTAACATATGATGATGTTCAAAGAGGTTTGGAGCCTTTGTCGTCTCCGTTTATCAAGAAAATAATAATTTTATAGTGGTTATTCCATCGATTTAGGGAGTATTATGAAGTTTTACTAAATTAATTGATAAAAACAATTGAACGATGCTCATTTACCATGAAAAAGAGTTTAGCATACATTAATACAAATGTAGAATATGGTAGAAATTTTAAAACAACACTAAAGATTATAGGCTTCAGTATATAAAGTATTTACCAAAAACTCAATATTTTTGTAGGGGTTAGCCCATAGATTTTGAGAAAATTTCAAAAAATATGACAATATTGTTTTAATGCCTAGTTGCATCCTGCACTAACATATGATGATGTTCAAAGAGGTTTGGAGCCTTTGTCGTCTCCGTTTATCAAGAAAATAATAATTTTATAGTGGTTATTCCATCGATTTAGGGGTATTATGAAGTTTTACTAAATTAATTGATAAAAACAATTGAACGATGCTCATTTACCATGAAAAAGAGTTTAGCATACATTAATACAAATGTAGAATATGGTAGAAATTTTAAAACAACACTAAAGATTATAGGCTTCAGTATATAAAGTATTTACCAAAAACTCAATATTTTTGTAGGGGTTAGCCCATAGATTTTGAGAAAATTTCAAAAAATATGACAATATTGTTTTAATGCCTAGTTGCATCCTGCACTAACATATGATGATGTTCAAAGAGGTTTGGAGCCTTTGTCGTCTCCGTTTATCAAGAAAATAATAATTTTATAGTGGTTATTCCATCGATTTAGGGAGTATTATGAAGTTTTACTAAATTAATTGATAAAAACAATTGAACGATGCTCATTTACCATGAAAAAGAGTTTAGCATACATTAATACAAATGTAGAATATGGTAGAAATTTTAAAACAACACTAAAGATTATAGGCTTCAGTATATAAAGTATTTACCAAAAACTCAATATTTTTGTAGGGGTTAGCCCATAGATTTTGAGAAAATTTCAAAAAATATGACAATATTGTTTTAATGCCTAGTTGCATCCTGCACTAACATATGATGATGTTCAAAGAGGTTTGGAGCCTTTGTCGTCTCCGTTTATCAAGAAAATAATAATTTTATAGTGGTTATTCCATCGATTTAGGGAGTATTATGAAGTTTTACTAAATTAATTGATAAAAACAATTGAACGATGCTCATTTACCATGAAAAAGAGTTTAGCATACATTAATACAAATGTAGAATATGGTAGAAATTTTAAAACAACACTAAAGATTATAGGCTTCAGTATATAAAGTATTTACCAAAAACTCAATATTTTTGTAGGGGTTAGCCCATAGATTTTGAGAAAATTTCAAAAAATATGACAATATTGTTTTAATGCCTAGTTGCATCCT
Organism: Brassica napus; assembly: GCF_020379485.1. Taxonomy (NCBI): domain Eukaryota; kingdom Viridiplantae; phylum Streptophyta; class Magnoliopsida; order Brassicales; family Brassicaceae; genus Brassica; species Brassica napus. The sequence goes on along the minus strand of NW_026013895.1, from coordinate 15,063 downwards.
GCACTAACATATGATGATGTTCAAAGAGGTTTGGAGCCTTTGTCGTCTCCGTTTATCAAGAAAATAATAATTTTATAGTGGTTATTCCATCGATTTAGGGAGTATTATGAAGTTTTACTAAATTAATTGATAAAAACAATTGAACGATGCTCATTTACCATGAAAAAGAGTTTAGCATACATTAATACAAATGTAGAATATGGTAGAAATTTTAAAACAACACTAAAGATTATAGGCTTCAGTATATAAAGTATTTACCAAAAACTCAATATTTTTGTAGGGGTTAGCCCATAGATTTTGAGAAAATTTCAAAAAATATGACAATATTGTTTTAATGCCTAGTTGCATCCTGCACTAACATATGATGATGTTCAAAGAGGTTTGGAGCCTTTGTCGTCTCCGTTTATCAAGAAAATAATAATTTTATAGTGGTTATTCCATCGATTTAGGGAGTATTATGAAGTTTTACTAAATTAATTGATAAAAACAATTGAACGATGCTCATTTACCATGAAAAAGAGTTTAGCATACATTAATACAAATGTAGAATATGGTAGAAATTTTAAAACAACACTAAAGATTATAGGCTTCAGTATATAAAGTATTTACCAAAAACTCAATATTTTTGTAGGGGTTAGCCCATAGATTTTGAGAAAATTTCAAAAAATATGACAATATTGTTTTAATGCCTAGTTGCATCCTGCACTAACATATGATGATGTTCAAAGAGGTTTGGAGCCTTTGTCGTCTCCGTTTATCAAGAAAATAATAATTTTATAGTGGTTATTCCATCGATTTAGGGAGTATTATGAAGTTTTACTAAATTAATTGATAAAAACAATTGAACGATGCTCATTTACCATGAAAAAGAGTTTAGCATACATTAATACAAATGTAGAATATGGTAGAAATTTTAAAACAACACTAAAGATTATAGGCTTCAGTATATAAAGTATTTACCAAAAACTCAATATTTTTGTAGGGGTTAGCCCATAGATTTTGAGAAAATTTCAAAAAATATGACAATATTGTTTTAATGCCTAGTTGCATCCTGCACTAACATATGATGATGTTCAAAGAGGTTTGGAGCCTTTGTCGTCTCCGTTTATCAAGAAAATAATAATTTTATAGTGGTTATTCCATCGATTTAGGGAGTATTATGAAGTTTTACTAAATTAATTGATAAAAACAATTGAACGATGCTCATTTACCATGAAAAAGAGTTTAGCATACATTAATACAAATGTAGAATATGGTAGAAATTTTAAAACAACACTAAAGATTATAGGCTTCAGTATATAAAGTATTTACCAAAAACTCAATATTTTTGTAGGGGTTAGCCCATAGATTTTGAGAAAATTTCAAAAAATATGACAATATTGTTTTAATGCCTAGTTGCATCCTGCACTAACATATGATGATGTTCAAAGAGGTTTGGAGCCTTTGTCGTCTCCGTTTATCAAGAAAATAATAATTTTATAGTGGTTATTCCATCGATTTAGGGAGTATTATGAAGTTTTACTAAATTAATTGATAAAAACAATTGAACGATGCTCATTTACCATGAAAAAGAGTTTAGCATACATTAATACAAATGTAGAATATGGTAGAAATTTTAAAACAACACTAAAGATTATAGGCTTCAGTATATAAAGTATTTACCAAAAACTCAATATTTTTGTAGGGGTTAGCCCATAGATTTTGAGAAAATTTCAAAAAATATGACAATATTGTTTTAATGCCTAGTTGCATCCTGCACTAACATATGATGATGTTCAAAGAGGTTTGGAGCCTTTGTGTCTCCGTTTATCAAGAAAATAATAATTTTATAGTGGTTATTCCATCGATTTAGGGAGTATTATGAAGTTTTACTAAATTAATTGATAAAAACAATTGAACGATGCTCATTTACCATGAAAAAGAGTTTAGCATACATTAATACAAATGTAGAATATGGTAGAAATTTTAAAACAACACTAAAGATTATAGGCTTCAGTATATAAAGTATTTACCAAAAACTCAATATTTTTGTAGGGGTTAGCCCATAGATTTTGAGAAAATTTCAAAAAATATGACAATATTGTTTTAATGCCTAGTTGCATCCTGCACTAACATATGATGATGTTCAAAGAGGTTTGGAGCCTTTGTCGTCTCCGTTTATCAAGAAAATAATAATTTTATAGTGGTTATTCCATCGATTTAGGGAGTATTATGAAGTTTTACTAAATTAATTGATAAAAACAATTGAACGATGCTCATTTACCATGAAAAAGAGTTTAGCATACATTAATACAAATGTAGAATATGGTAGAAATTTTAAAACAACACTAAAGATTATAGGCTTCAGTATATAAAGTATTTACCAAAAACTCAATATTTTTGTAGGGGTTAGCCCATAGATTTTGAGAAAATTTCAAAAAATATGACAATATTGTTTTAATGCCTAGTTGCATCCTGCACTAACATATGATGATGTTCAAAGAGGTTTGGAGCCTTTGTCGTCTCCGTTTATCAAGAAAATAATAATTTTATAGTGGTTATTCCATCGATTTAGGGAGTATTATGAAGTTTTACTAAATTAATTGATAAAAACAATTGAACGATGCTCATTTACCATGAAAAAGAGTTTAGCATACATTAATACAAATGTAGAATATGGTAGAAATTTTAAAACAACACTAAAGATTATAGGCTTCAGTATATAAAGTATTTACCAAAAACTCAATATTTTTGTAGGGGTTAGCCCATAGATTTTGAGAAAATTTCAAAAAATATGACAATATTGTTTTAATGCCTAGTTGCATCCTGCACTAACATATGATGATGTTCAAAGAGGTTTGGAGCCTTTGTCGTCTCCGTTTATCAAGAAAATAATAATTTTATAGTGGTTATTCCATCGATTTAGGGAGTATTATGAAGTTTTACTAAATTAATTGATAAAAACAATTGAACGATGCTCATTTACCATGAAAAAGAGTTTAGCATACATTAATACAAATGTAGAATATGGTAGAAATTTTAAAACAACACTAAAGATTATAGGCTTCAGTATATAAAGTATTTACCAAAAACTCAATATTTTTGTAGGGGTTAGCCCATAGATTTTGAGAAAATTTCAAAAAATATGACAATATTGTTTTAATGCCTAGTTGCATCCTGCACTAACATATGATGATGTTCAAAGAGGTTTGGAGCCTTTGTCGTCTCCGTTTATCAAGAAAATAATAATTTTATAGTGGTTATTCCATCGATTTAGGGAGTATTATGAAGTTTTACTAAATTAATTGATAAAAACAATTGAACGATGCTCATTTACCATGAAAAAGAGTTTAGCATACATTAATACAAATGTAGAATATGGTAGAAATTTTAAAACAACACTAAAGATTATAGGCTTCAGTATATAAAGTATTTACCAAAAACTCAATATTTTTGTAGGGGTTAGCCCATAGATTTTGAGAAAATTTCAAAAAATATGACAATATTGTTTTAATGCCTAGTTGCATCCTGCACTAACATATGATGATGTTCAAAGAGGTTTGGAGCCTTTGTCGTCTCCGTTTATCAAGAAAATAATAATTTTATAGTGGTTATTCCATCGATTTAGGAGTATTATGAAGTTTTACTAAATTAATTGATAAAAACAATTGAACGATGCTCATTTACCATGAAAAAGAGTTTAGCATACATTAATACAAATGTAGAATATGGTAGAAATTTTAAAACAACACTAAAGATTATAGGCTTCAGTATATAAAGTATTTACCAAAAACTCAATATTTTTGTAGGGGTTAGCCCATAGATTTTGAGAAAATTTCAAAAAATATGACAATATTGTTTTAATGCCTAGTTGCATCCTGCACTAACATATGATGATGTTCAAAGAGGTTTGGAGCCTTTGTGTCTCCGTTTATCAAGAAAATAATAATTTTATAGTGGTTATTCCATCGATTTAGGGGTATTATGAAGTTTTACTAAATTAATTGATAAAAACAATTGAACGATGCTCATTTACCATGAAAAAGAGTTTAGCATACATTAATACAAATGTAGAATATGGTAGAAATTTTAAAACAACACTAAAGATTATAGGCTTCAGTATATAAAGTATTTACCAAAAACTCAATATTTTTGTAGGGGTTAGCCCATAGATTTTGAGAAAATTTCAAAAAATATGACAATATTGTTTTAATGCCTAGTTGCATCCTGCACTAACATATGATGATGTTCAAAGAGGTTTGGAGCCTTTGTCGTCTCCGTTTATCAAGAAAATAATAATTTTATAGTGGTTATTCCATCGATTTAGGGAGTATTATGAAGTTTTACTAAATTAATTGATAAAAACAATTGAACGATGCTCATTTACCATGAAAAAGAGTTTAGCATACATTAATACAAATGTAGAATATGGTAGAAATTTTAAAACAACACTAAAGATTATAGGCTTCAGTATATAAAGTATTTACCAAAAACTCAATATTTTTGTAGGGGTTAGCCCATAGATTTTGAGAAAATTTCAAAAAATATGACAATATTGTTTTAATGCCTAGTTGCATCCTGCACTAACATATGATGATGTTCAAAGAGGTTTGGAGCCTTTGTCGTCTCCGTTTATCAAGAAAATAATAATTTTATAGTGGTTATTCCATCGATTTAGGAGTATTATGAAGTTTTACTAAATTAATTGATAAAAAACAATGAACGATGCTCATTTACCATGAAAAGAGTTTAGCATACATTAATACAAATGTAGAATATGGTAGAAATTTTAAAACACACTAAAGATTATAGGCTTCAGTATATAAAGTATTTACCAAAAACTCAATATTTTTGTAAGGGTTAGCCCATAGATTTTGAGAAAATTTCAAAAATATGACAATATTGTTTTAATGCCTAGTTGCATCCTGCACTAACATATGATGATGTTCAAAGAGGTTTGGAGCCTTTGTCGTCTCCGTTTATCAAGAAAATAATAATTTTATAGTGGTTATTCCATCGATTTAGGGAGTATTATGAAGTTTTACTAAATTAATTGATAAAAAAATTGAACGATGCTCATTTACCATGAAAAGAGTTTAGCATACATTAATACAAATGTAGAATATGGTAGAAATTTTAAAACAACACTAAAGATTATAGGCTTCAGTATATAAAGTATTTACCAAAAACTCAATATTTTTGTAGGGGTTAGCCCATAGATTTTGAGAAAATTTCAAAAAATATGACAATATTGTTTTAATGCCTAGTTGTCCTGCACTAACATATGATGATGTTCAAAGAGGTTTGGAGCCTTTGTGTCTCCGTTTAATCAAGAAAATAATAATTTTATAGTGGTTATTCCATCGATTTAGGGGGGTATTATGAAGTTTTACTAAATTAATTGATAAAAACAATTGAACGATGCTCATTTACCATGAAAAAGAGTTTAGCATACATTAATACAAATGTAGAATATGGTAGAAATTTTAAAACAACACTAAAGATTATAGGCTTCAGTATATAAAGTATTTACCAAAAACTCAATATTTTGTAGGGGTTAGCCCATAGATTTTGAGAAAAAAAAATATGACAATATTGTTTTAATGCCTAGTTGCATCCTGCACTAACATATGATGATGTTCAAAGAGGTTTGGAGCCTTTGTCGTCTCCGTTTATCAAGAAAATAATAATTTTATAGTGGTTATTCCATCGATTTAGGGAGTATTATGAAGTTTTATTAAATTAATTGATAAAAACAATTGAACGATGCTCATTTACCATGAAAAAGAGTTTAGCATACATTAATACAAATGTAGAATATGGTAGAAATTTTAAAACAACACTAAAGATTATAGGCTTCAGTATATAAAGTATTTACCAAAAACTCAATATTTTTGTAGGGGTTAGCCCATAGATTTTGAGAAAATTTCAAAAAATATGACAATATTGTTTTAATGCCTAGTTGCATCCTGCACTAACATATGATGATGTTCAAAGAGGTTTGGAGCCTTTGTGCTCTCCGTTTATCAAGAAAATAATAATTTTATAGTGGTTATTCCATCGATTTAGGGAGTATTATGAAGTTTTACTAAATTAATTGATAAAAACAATTGAACGATGCTCATTTACCATGAAAAAGAGTTTAGCATACATTAATACAAATGTAGAATATGGTAGAAATTTTAAAACAACACTAAAGATTATAGGCTTCAGTATAAAAGTATTTACCAAAAACTCAATATTTTTGTAGGGGTTAGCCCATAGATTTTGAGAAAATTTCAAAAATATGACAATATTGTTTTAATGCCTAGTTGCATCCTGCACTAACATATGATGATGTTCAAAGAGGTTTGGAGCCTTTGTCGTCTCCGTTTATCAAGAAAATAATAATTTTATAGTGGTTATTCCATCGATTTAGGAGTATTATGAAGTTTTACTAAATTAATTGATAAAAACAATTGAACGATGCTCATTTACCATGAAAAAGAGTTTAGCATACATTAATACAAATGTAGAATATGGTTAGAAATTTTAAAACAACACTAAAGATTATAGGCTTCAGTATAAAGTATTTACCAAAAACTCCAATTTTTGTGGGGTTAGCCCATAGATTTGAGAAAATTTCAAAAAATATGACAATATTGTTTTAATGCCTAGTTGCATCCTGCACTAACATATGATGATTTCAAAGAGGTTGGAGCCTTTCTGTTCTCGTCTTTATCGTGTAGAAAATAAATATTTTTTTATGGTTATTTCATCGATTTAGGGGGGGTTTATTAAGTTTTACTAAATTATTGATAAAAACAATTGAACGATGCTCATTACCATGAAAAAGAGTTAGCATACATTAATACAAATGTAGAATATGGTAGAAATTTTAAAACAACACTAAAGATTATAGGCTTCAGTATATAAAGTATTTACCAAAAAACTCAATATTTTTGTAGGGGTTAGCCCATAGATTTTGAGAAAATTTCAAAAAATATGACAATATTGTTTTAATGCCTAGTTGCATCCTGCACTAACATATGATGATGTTCAAAGAGGTTTGGAGCCTTTGTCGTCTCCGTTTATCAAGAAAATAATAATTTTATAGTGGTTATTCCATCGATTTAGGGGTTTATGAAGTTTTACTAAATTAATTGATAAAAACAATTGAACGATGCTCATTTACCATGAAAAGAGTTAGCATACATTAATACAAATGTAGAATATGGTAGAAATTTTAAAACAACACTAAAGATTATAGGCTTCAGTATATAAAGTATTTACCAAAAACTCATATTTGTAGGGGTTAGCCCATAGATTTTGAGAAAATTTCAAAAATATGACATATTGTTTTAATGCCTAGTTGCATCCTGCCTAACATATGATGATGTTCAAAGAGGTTTGGAGCCTTTGTGTCTCCGTTTATCAGAAAATAATAATTTTATAGTGGTTATTCCATCGATTTAGGGAGTATTATGAAGTTTTACTTTAATTGATAAAAACAATTGAACGATGCTCATTTACCATGAAAAAGAGTTTAGCATACATTAATACAATGTGAATATGGTAGAAATTTTAAAACAACACTAAAGATTATAGGCTTCAGTATATAAAGTATTACCAAAAACTCAATATTTTGTAGGGGTTAGCCCATAGATTTTGAGAAAATTTCAAAAAATATGACAATATTGTTTTAATGCCTAGTTGCATCCTGCACTAACATATGATGATGTTCAAAGAGGTTTGGAGCCTTTGTGTCTCCGTTTATCAAGAAAAAAATAATAATTTTATAGTGGTTATTCCATCGATTTAGGGAGTATTATGAAGTTTATTAAATTAATTGATAAAAACAATTGAACGATGCTCATTTACCATGAAAAAGAGTTTAGCATACATTAATACAAATGTAGAATATGGTAGAAATTTTAAAACAACACTAAAGATTATAGGCTTCAGTATATAAAGTATTACCAAAAACTCAATATTTGTAGGGGTTTAGCCCTAGATTGATTTGAGAAAATTTCAAAAAATATGACAATATTGTTTTAATGCTAGTTGCATCCTGCACTAACATATGATGATGTTCAAAGAGGTTTGGAGCCTTTGTGCTCTCGTTTATCAAGAAAATAATAATTTTATAGTGGTTATTCCATCGATTTAGGGGGTATTATGAGTTTTTAATTAATTATAAAAACAATTGAACGATGCTCATTACCATGTGAAAAGAGTTTAGCATACATTAATAAATTACATATGTAAGAATATGTTATTTTAAAAACAACACTAAAGATTTAGGCTTCAGTATATAAAGTATTTACCAAAACTCAATTTTTGTAGGGGTTAGCCATAGATTTTGAGAAAATTTCAAAAAATATGACAATATTGTTTTAATGCCTAGTTGCATCCTGCACTAACATATGATGATGTTCAAAGAGGTTGGAGCCTTGTGCGTCTCCGTTTATCAAGAAAATAATAATTTATAGTGGTTATTCCATCGATTAGGGGGAGTATTATGAAGTTTTATTAAATTAATTGATAAAAACAATTGAACGATGCTCATTTACCATGAAAAAGTTTAGCTACATTAATACAAAATGTAGAATATGGTAGAAATATTTTAAAACAACACTAAAGATTATAGGCTTCAGTATATAAAGTATTTACCAAAAACTCAATATTTTTGTAGGGGTTAGCCCATAGATTTTGAGAAAATTTCAAAAAATATGACAATATTGTTTTAATGCCTAGTTGCATCCTGCACTAACATATGATGATGTTCAAAGAGGTTTGGAGCCTTTGTGTCTCCGTTTATCAAGAAATAATAATTTTATAGTGGTTATTCCATCGATTTAGAGAGTATTTATGTAGAATTATTTATTAAAATTATAGATTGAATTAAAAAAACATTGAACGATGCTCATTTACCATGAAAAAGAGTTTAGCATACATTAATACAAATGTAGAATATGGTAGAAATTTTTAAACAACACTAAAGATTATAGGCTTCAGTATATAAAGTATTTACCAAAAACTCAATATTTTTGTAGGGGTTAGCCCATAGATTTTGAGAAAATTTCAAAAAATATGACAATATTGTTTTAATGCCTAGTTGCATCCTGCACTAACATATGATGATGTTCAAAGAGGTTTGGAGCCTTTGTCGTCTCCGTTTATCAAGAAATAATAATTTTATAGTGGTTATTCCATCGATTTAGGGAGTATGTATTATGAAGTTTTACTAAATTATTTGATAAAAACAATTGAACGATGCTCATTTACCATGAAAAAGAGTTTAGCATACATTAATACAAATGTAGAATATGGTAGAAATTTAAAAACAACACTAAAGATTATAGGCTTCAGTATATAAAGTATTTACCAAAAACTCAATATTTTTGTAGGGGTTAGCCCATAGATTTTGAGAAAATTTTCAAAAAATATGACAATATTGTTTAATGCCTAGTAGTTGCATCCTGCACAACATATGATGATGTTCAAAGAGGTTTGGAGCCTTTGTCGTCTCCGTTTATCAAGAAAATAATAATTTTATAGTGGTTATTCCATCGATTTAGGGAGTATTATGAAGTTTTACTAAATTAATTGATAAAAACAATTGAACGATGCTCATTTACCATGAAAAAGAGTTTAGCATACATTAATACAAATGTAGAATATGGTAGAAATTTTAAAACAACACTAAAGATTATAGGCTTCAGTATATAAAGTATTTACCAAAAACTCAATATTTTGTAGGGTGTTAGCCCATAGATTTTGAGAAAATTTCAAAAAATATGACAATATTGTTTTAATGCCTAGTTGCATCCTGCACTAACATATGATGATGTTCAAAGAGGTTTGGAGCCTTTGTGTCTCCGTTTATCAAGAAAATAATAATTTTATAGTGGTTATTCCATCGATTTAGGGGTATTATGAAGTTTTACTAAATTAATGATAAAAAAATTGAACGATGCTCATTTACCATGAAAAAGAGTTTAGCATACATTAATACAAATGTAGAATATGGTAGAAATTTTAAAACAACACTAAGATTATAGGCTTCAGTATATAAAGTATTTACCAAAAACTCAATATTTTTGTAGGGGTTAGTTAGCCATAGATTTTGAGAAAATTTCAAAAAATATGACAATATTGTTTTAATGCCTAGTTGCATCCTGCTCTAACATATGATGATGTTCAAAGAGGTTTGGAGCCTTTGTGCTCTCGTTTATCAAGAAAATAATAATTTTATAGTGGTTATTCCATCGATTTAGGGGGGTATTATGAAGTTTTACTAAATTAATTGATAAAAACAATTGAACGATGCTCATTTACCATGAAAAAGAGTTTAGCATACATTAATACAAATGTGTAGAATATGGTAGAAATTTTAAAACAAACACTAAAGATTATAGGCTTCAGTATATAAAGTATTTACCAAAAACTCATATTTTTGTAGGGGTTAGCCCATAGATTTTGAGAAAATTTCAAAAAATATGACAATATTGTTTTAATGCCTAGTTGCATCCTGCACTAACATATGATGATGTTCAAAGAGGTTTGGAGCCTTTGTCGTCTCCGTTTATCAAGAAAATAATAATTTATAGTGGTTATTCCATCGATTTAGGGGAGTATTATGAAGTTTATTAAATTATTTTAAATAACAAAAATTGAAAACGATGCTCATTTACCATGAAAAAAGTTTAGCATACATTAATACAAATGTAGAATATGGTAGTAGAAATTTAAAACAACACTAAAGATTATAGGCTTCAGTATATAAAGTATTTACCAAAAACTCAATATTTTTGTAGGGGTTAGCCCATAGATTTTGAGAAAATTTCAAAAAATATGACAATATTGTTTTAATGCCTAGTTGCATCCTGCACTAACATATGATGATGTTCAAAGAGGTTTGGAGCCTTGTGTCTCCGTTTATCAAGAAAATAATAATTTTATAGTGGTTATTCCATCGATTTAGGGGTATTATGAAGTTTTACTAAATTAATGATAAAAACAATTGAACGATGCTCATTTACCATGAAAAAGAGTTAGCATACATTAATACAAATGTAGAATATGGTAGAAATTTTTAAAACAACACTAAAGATTATAGGCCGTATATAAAGTATTTACCAAAAACTCAATATTTTGTAGGGGTTAGCCCATAGATTTTGAGAGAAAATTTCAAAAAATATGACAATATTGTTTTAATGCCTAGTTGCATCCTGCACTAACATATGATGATGTTCAAAGAGGTTTGGAGCCTTTGGTCTCCGTTTATCAAGAAAATAATAATTTTATAGTGGTTATTCCATCGATTTAGGGGTATTATGAAGTTTTACTAAATTAATTGATAAAAAACAATTGAACGATGCTCATTTACCATGAAAAAGAGTTTAGCATACATTAATACAAAATATAGAATATGGTAGAATTTTAAAACAACACTAAAGATTATAGGCTTCAGTATATAAAGTATTTACCAAAAACTCAATATTTTTGTAGGGGTTAGCCCATAGATTTTGAGAAAATTTCAAAAAATATGACAATATTGTTTTAATGCCTAGTTGCATCCTGCACTAACATATGATGATGTTCAAAGAGGTTTGGAGCCTTTGTCGTCTCCGTTTATCAAGAAAATAATAATTTATAGTGGTTATTCCATCGATTTAGGGGTAGTATTATGAAGTTTTACTAAATTATTGATAAAAACAATGAACGATGCTCATTTACCATGAAAAAGAGTTTAGCATACATTAATACAAATGTAGAATATGGTAGAAATTTTAAAACAACACTAAAGATTATAGGCTTCAGTATATAAAGTATTTACCAAAAACTCAATATTTTTGTAGGGGTTAGCCCATAGATTTTGAGAAAATTTCAAAAAATATGACAATATTGTTTTAATGCCTAGTTGCATCCTGCACTAACATATGATGATGTTCAAAGAGGTTTGGAGCCTTTGTCGTCTCCGTTTATCAAGAAAATAATAATTTTATAGTGGTTATTCCATCGATTTAGGGAGTATTATGAAGTTTTACTAAATTATTTGATAAAAACAATTGAACGATGCTCATTTACCATGAAAAAGAGTTTAGCATACATTAATACAAATGTAGAATATGGTAGAAATTTTAAAACAACACTAAAGATTATAGGCTTCAGTATATAAAGTATTTACCAAAAACTCAATATTTTTGTAGGGGTTAGCCCATAGATTTTGAGAGAAAATTTCAAAAATATGACAATATTGTTTTAATGCCTAGTTGCATCCTGCACTAACATGATGATGTTCAAAGAGGTTTGGAGCTTTTGTCTCTCCGTTTATCAAGAAAATAATAATTTATAGTGGTTATTCCATCGATTTAGGGAGTATTATGAAGTTTTACTAAATTAATTGATAAAAAAATTGAACGATGCTCATTTACCATGAAAAAGAGTTTAGCATACATTAATACAAATGTAGAATATGGTAGAAATTTTAAAACAACACTAAAGATTATAGGCTTCAGTATATAAAGTATTTACCAAAAACTCAATATTTTTGTAGGGGTTAGCCCATAGATTTTGAGAAAATTTCAAAAAATATGACAATATTGTTTTAATGCCTAGTTGCATCCTGCACTAACATATGATGATGTTCAAAGAGGTTTGGAGCCTTTGTGCTCTCCGTTTATCAAGAAAATAATAATTTTATAGTGGTTATTCCATCGATTTAGGGGGTATTATGAAGTTTTATTAAATTAATTGATAAAAAAAATTGAACGATGCTCATTTACCATGAAAAAGAGTTTAGCATACATTAATACAAATGTAGAATATGGTAGAATTTTTTAAAAACAACACTAAAGATTATATAGCCCGTAGAATTTTGAGAAGAAAATTTCAAAAAATATGACAATATTGTTTTAATGCCTAGTTGCATCCTGCACTAACATATGATGATGTTCAAAGAGGTTTGGAGCCTTTGTCGTCTCCGTTTATCAAGAAAATAATAATTTTATAGTGGTTATTCCATCGATTTAGGGAGTATTTGAAGTTTATTAAATTTTAAATTGATAAAAACAATTGAACGATGCTCATTTACCATGAAAAGAGTTAGCATACATTAATACAAATGTAGAATATGGTAGAAATTTAAAAACAACACTAAAGATTATAGGCTTCAGTATATAAAGTATTTACCAAAAACTCAATATTTTTGTAGGGGTTAGCCCATAGATTTTGAGAAAAATTTCAAAAAATATGACAATATTGTTTTAATGCCTAGTTGCATCCTGCACTAACATATGATGATGTTCAAAGAGGTTTGGAGCCTTGTGCTCTCCGTTTATCAAGAAAATAATAATTTTATAGTGGTTATTCCATCGATTTAGGGGTATTATGAAGTTTTACTAAATTAATTGATAAAAACAATTGAACGATGCTCATTTACCATGAAAAAGAGTTTAGCATACATTAATACAAATGTAGAATATGGTAGAAATTTTAAAACAACACTAAAGATTATAGGCTTCAGTATATAAGTATTTACCAAAAACTCAATATTTTTGTAGGGGTTAGCCCATAGATTTTGAGAAAATTTCAAAAAATATGACAATATTGTTTTAATGCCTAGTTGCATCCTGCACTAACATATGATGATGTTCAAAGAGGTTTGGAGCCTTTGTGCTCTCCGTTTATCAAGAAAATAATAATTTTATAGTGGTTATTCCATCGATTTAGGGGGTATGTTATGAAGTTTATAAATTATTGATAAAAACAATTGAACGATGCTCATTTACCATGAAAAGAGTTTAGCATACATTAATACAAATGTAGAATATGGTAGAAATTTTAAAACAACACTAAAGATTATAGGCTCAGTAGTATATAAAGTATTTACCAAAAACTCAATATTTTGTAGGGGTTAGCCCATAGATTTTGAGAAAATTTCAAAAAATATGACAATATTGTTTTATGCCTAGTTGCATCCTGCACTAACATATGATGATGTTCAAAGAGGTTTGGAGCCTTTGTCGTCTCCGTTTATCAAGAAAATAAAATTTATAGTGGTTATTCCATCGATTTAGGGAGTATTATGTTTTACTAAATTATTGATAAAAACAATTGAAAGATGCTCATTTACCATGAAAAAAGAGTTTAGCATACATTAATACAAATGTAGAATATGGTAGAAATTTTAAAACAACACTAAAGATTATAGGCTTCAGTAATAAAGTATTTACCAAAAACTCAATATTTTTGTAGGGGTTAGCCCATAGATTTTGAGAAAATTTCAAAAAATATGACAATATTGTTTTAATGCCTAGTTGCATCCTGCACTAACATATGATGATGTTCAAAGAGGTTTGGAGCCTTTGTCGTCTCCGTTTATCAAGAAAATAATAATTTTATAGTGGTTATTCCATCGATTTAGGGTATTATGAAGTTTACTAAATTATTGATAAAAACATTGAACGATGCTCATTTACCATGAAAAGAGTTGAGCATACATTAATACAAATGTAGAATATGGTAGAAATTTTAAAACAACACTAAAGATTATAGGCTTCAGTATATAAAGTATTTACCAAAAACTCAATATTTTTGTAGGGTTAGCCCATAGATTTTGAGAAAATTTCAAAAAATATGACAATATTGTTTTAATGCCTAGTTGCATCCTGCACTAACATATGATGATGTTCAAAGAGGTTTGAGCCTTTTGCTCTCCGTTTATCAAGAAAATAAATATTTTTATAGTGGTTATTCCATCGATTTAGGGGTATTATGAAGTTTTACAATTAATTGATAAAAAAATTTGAACGATGCTCATTTACCATGAAAAAGAGTTTAGCATACATAATACAAATGTAGAATATGGTAGAAATTTTAAAACAACACTAAGATTATAGGCTTCAGTATATAAAGTATTTACCAAAAACTCAATATTTGTAGGGGTTAGCCCATAGATTTTGAGAAAATTTCAAAAAATATGACAATATTTTAATGCCTAGTTGCATCCTGCACTAAATATGATGATGTTCAAAGAGGTTGGAGCCTTTGTGCTCTCCGTTTATCAAGAAACAATAAATTTTATATTTATTCATCGAT